>NW_024884811.1:17131231-17291850 GCF_019232065.1 Centrocercus urophasianus
CTCTTCTCTTTTTTGTTTGTTTGTTTATCCCCCCCTTTTTTTTTCTTTCTGCCTTTACTTCTTCCAGGAAGGGAGGGAGGGAGGGAGGGAATTTGCAACCTTACTAATTGTAAATATTTTTTGTCAATGTGCAGTTCTACCATTTGCAACATGACATGACATTCATGGTAACATCAAAACGTCTAATTGTTATATCCTTCCATGATGGTTTAAAGCTGCTCTTAGATTGGCCGAAAATATTTGTTTGGGATCAAATATAAGACCAATAGTTGGTCATTTCCCCTCTGATGTGATTTTCTAGATGTCATACAACGGATGCAATAGAAAACACAACTCACAGAAGACAATTGCAATCATTTAGAATTGAAACCGAAATAAACACCAGTAATTGTTTGCTCATACAAATGTTTTATAGTTAAAGCAAGCAAGGGCACACCTTCACACACAAGGAACAGATTGGTAAGAGGAGGGTGTAGCCATGCCACTGAAGCCCAGCAAAGAGACTATCATCCTAATTCCTGGACCTCCATGTGCATGGCTGTGACTGTCAAAATGCAGCATGTAATCCCAGGAGAGATACTTTGTAGCCTATGTTCTCATTTGAAACTGAAGAAAAATATGCTTAGAATACTTATAGCTGTGATGACAGCAACAGTATTCATGCCATGGCTTCTATATGTGATATTAACTTCCTTCATTAACCATAATGTGGTCCCCTCTTCATCGGTAGAACTCCACTATACTACAAGGCTGGTTCCTATCGGTTGTAAATCACTGTGCAAAACAGACCACAGGCCTTACTAAGTCATAGGCACCACTTTTCCCTTCAAATTAAAGTTAGGCCTGAACTTCAGTTTAAATATTCAATTTCTGATTTTTATATTGTTCCCAGAGTCACTGTTTTCTAAATAAGGATTGAAAAGAAATCAGTAACATATGTTGTGAAAGCAGATCAGAAGCATGCGACTGAGTGTGAGAATTGGAATTGGGATAATTTTAATGAAAATCATGCTTTTCTATCATTGTTACTCAGAGGAAAATATGAAAGTACATAAAATTAGTCCTTTTTGCCAAAATTAAACAATGAAACATCCTGAGAGAAACATCAGTGGAAGAATATCCAAGCAGAAAAGCCAAGTTCTTTGGTTCTCTAACTGTATTTGAAGCTGTTACATAAAGTTTTATGAGTCTTTTTGAGAAGCTCTAAGAAATTCTTTGTTAAGCATATTGGAGATAATCTGAACTCTTGAAAGTGCTCTTTAAGTGTAGTGAACATCAATGACCTCCAGGCTAGCATGAGTTTTATAGGAATACAACAGGCGCTTACCCCATTTACACTTAAAATGAAGAGCTGTTTTTTCACATGTAAATGGAGTCATGACCCTCTTCAGTACTGTGTATATTTTTTCAGCATCTAATATGCATAAATAGTTTCTGGAAAGACTGGCTGTTATGTTGTAAAGGAAAAGAGTGGAAGGTCTTACAATTTATAAAGTTATTCTGATTACTTATTGAGGTTTCTCAGCTATTCAGGGGAAAAAATAGGAATTCCTGAAGATATTACAACTCTGTTCTCCCAAGTTTGTTTGTTATTTCCTGCTAAATTCAGTCCTTGACAAGACTTGAAACAGACTAAAAACCCCCCCTCCCAGTTTGCAGTCTCAGAAGGTTAAAAGTTCATGAGTTTACCACCATTGCAACAAAGCCCAAGTCTCACTTTGCCTCAGTGTTAAAATTAAGCCAGAATGATAAAAAGAGAAAGAGAGAGAGAATACTTGGTTGTCTGACACCTTTTATTTCAAATAGAAAAAAATAAAATAAAAAATAAAAATGAAAAATAAAAAAATAGCACAAGTATTTGCGTTATCAAGATTGAGGCCTCTCAATCTGCCAAGCCAGTGATTATATAAAGAGCTTTTGCACTTCAATTCTATACTGGTTAACCTTTCCCAGGCCATGGGAGAAGGTTAGATGAGGATAAAATAGACAAGTGTGAGGAAAAGACTCTTTAATCATCTATCCATTGCCCTCTGCAAATGGGGTCACCAAAGTGAGGAGCTTATTCAGCATCCACCAATAAAAACCTTTGGTAAGAAATCAAGCCATAAACACACACCAGGCTCCCTCCTCCATTCTTTGAATTTCTAGCCCCAACCACATGTCTCCCACAGAGACAGCAACCTTCAGGAGTGCTGTTCTGGCAGGGTCAGCCCTGTGTCAGCTGCAAGCCTGGAGGTCTTTGGGACAACCTTGACACTGGATACACAAGGGAATAATAATAGATGAAGACAGAAATCCTCACTGGCTATATGTCTACTAGGGAGTGATCTGGTAGAGTGAAGGAGCTGAGGTTGAAGATCCACTTTTCACACATCAGGGCCATCTTCTCCCAGTAAGTCCATCCGCTATCCTTCTGGGGTAGCCATTCCAGGAGTGCTTTCTGCCCTTCTAACCTCTGTTCCAACCCAAAAAAGTACAAGAAATACAGTAGGAGTAATTGAGTAATGAGGTCAAGGGACCTCATTAACTCTTTTGTATTCCTCATAAAGCTTATTTCTTTCCTCCCACTGGTAAAGATCAAGGTCTGATTATGCAAAAAAAAAAAAAATCTTTTCAATTAATTCTGTTCAATGGGAGGGGCTCATTAACTAGTTAACTGGTTAATATTAAAAATCCATCCGTGCCTAAAATGCAGACTTTGTAAGTCTTCCGTAGGCCAGAGGATCACAATTCTCTGAAAACACTGCCACTATCTGGCCCCATATATACTACATCATAACCATTCAGTTTCAACAGATGGGAAAACAAACAACTCTTTGCCAAGGCAGCAGGATGATTATGTTTTTCTCCAGAGCAGAGAAGCCATGATTCACATGTCCTCAAGATGAGCAGCGTATAAAGCCAAGCACTTCCTCTACTTGAGCAAGTGCACTAGTCATATGGACAACATGCAGAAGGCTTCTTCTGTTTTGCTTGATAAACACTGTCTTTGAGGCTCGAACTTTAGCTAATGGATGAGGCATCTAGGCATCTAGCCACCCAGTTATTAACTTCTAAAATATGGCATGGTTTCAGGGTCAACCAGTTGAGACTGGAGTGCTCATAAGCAAACAATGAAGTTCATTTCTGAACATATTGGAAGATCCAATCCAAAATAAATCACAGAAGTACAAACAGTCAGAGCTAGAAGTGATACTAACCACCACCAGCAAGAGGAAGGAGGACATCTAAATATACCCTTATTTCTGGCTGTAGCTATCAAAGAATGCAGCATGTTTTTAGCAGTTCACACTTAGCACAGGACAGAAATTAAACATATCAAATGTGAGCTTGAATAGCACTAGTATGGATTGGCCAGACAGGTTGTGGACTCTCCTAATCAAACATCTTCAAAGGACAGCTGGACATGCTCCTGGTTGCTTAAGTACAGGTAGGACCAGGTGGACTCAGAGCTTCTGCCCAGCTCAAGCATTCTGGGATTCTATGTTTTCATGACTTCAAAGTAGGGATTGCAAAGGGAAAGTGACACCAAAGAATTTTGGTATTCAACTAAAACCAATTTTACACATGGAACTAAGTGCAGGCAGGAAGGTAGGTGGCAATTTCATTTTGAAACTAAGACTGAGAATCAAAACACCAAAAAAAAGTGCAATGCGAAAGAGCTGGGACAACTTCCAGTGAAACAGGAACACTACTTCTGGGGTCTGGACCTTAATTTTGGGCAACACCTGGGTGAGACCCCAGCTTCATCCTTGAGCTCTCTGAAGGAGGCCATCTCAGGTTGCCAGAAGTGGTTTGAAATATAGTGAGATGAGGGTGAGATCCTTCTGTGCCATGGCAAGTTCAGAGGGGAAGGAAGGGGCAGGGACTGCAGCATTACACAATTACACTTTTTATTTATCCACAATGCCCAAACCACATCATCTTTCAAAAGAGGGCAACTTTCCAGGAGGAAGGTAAACAAAGGTAAGGGTTTTAAAGGAAGCCAATTTATTTCACAAACATTTTTAAGCCTTAAAAGCAGACGTTCTACAGCCTTTGGGCAGAAGTTTGACTACTGCAGAACAGCAAAACAGCTGAAATGTGTTTCACTGAAAGTAAATAAAACCACAAACCTAAGCATTCAAAATAAATGCTGAGAGCATAAAATAAACCTTTGCCAATTATCCAGTGCCAGTTTAATGACAGTCTTGGGCTGCTGCTGTTTTAAAGTGAAAGTTTTCACAATATACAGTGATATAAATCAAACACTACACCAAGCTCTGTTTTAATTAGGAACTCTGTGCTTCTCTATCTCAAAGAGCAAAAAGGGTCACATTACTGGTAAACAGAGGAGAAAGACAAAGGAGGACCTCCTGGCCCAGGGAGTTTGCTCTTTTTAGCATAGAATGAACAGGCTGTTTGTATAATTCTTCTTTCCATCAAAATATTTTAGTGACTTGAACGGAAACATTTCACTTTCTTCCAGGGACAACCCAGACAATTTCCCCTTGCAAGATCTTTGATATCTCTGTGTAATTCCTAGAAATCTCCCAGCTGCCTTACTAGGAATTACTCTTCTCCATGAGCAACACATCTGCCTTAACCATCCAGACTGAATTCTTTCAAACCCCATTGTCATCCTTTTTCCCCAGAGGCTCCTTTTGCTATTTTCTGCCTCTTGCAGCCTCAGACAGTGTGCAAGGGCTCTGAGCTGCACATGTGTTCCCCAGCAGACTGACCTTCTACATCTGGGGTGAAAGAGCTCTGTGGTGGGAGTGTTGAAAACGGGGGACAGCTTTAATTCCCTGGAACTGGGAAATAAAATCCACTGTGGCTCATACTGCTTCTTGGTCAGATAATCTGGCTACTCTAAGTGCTCCACAGCAAATGGCCAAAGCCTTGACAAGAGCAACCTCTGCACCAACTGAACATTTACAAGGGAGCTATGATCAATACCTCTGTGAACAAATATCATATGATATAATCAATATCCCTTCTTATTTCTTCCTCAGCCCCATCATCAGGCAGAGAAACATGCTTATCTATTCTTCACTCCCAAAGATATCAAGGGCAACAGGGATTTCCTCCACGTAAACCTTTCAGGTTCAAAAGTTCAAAGGTTCAAAATATGTTATGGAAAGGTACACAGCAAAGCACGTACCACAATACTTTCCTGGGTTGTTAAAAACCATTGCATAGGAATATTTCTACATTCTGGTATTCAAATTGAATTTATTGTAAAAATACAATTAAAAAAAAGCAATGCATGCTCCAGTTTCAATAGGTTCTTGTTTACAGAAGAACCTATTCTTCTTTGGATCAGTTTCTTCACTGGGCTCTTTCAGTGTCCTTCTATCTGCTTTTTTAGAGTTGGGCAACAGTGTCTTCTCTTTCCTTTATTGCCCCAAAGCAAGCTTTTCTCTCCTATTGTACAAACAAATGAGCAAATATCCAACATTCACAGACTGTAGGCAACAACAAAATGGGATGCCCCATTGCAAGGTCCCATCAGCCCACAGAGCTGTGTTTGCTGCTCAACCACATTTATGCACTGATGTACCCAAGGCTTTTCATTTTACAGCCCACTGCAGCACCAGTCTCCCCAACACCAATGAATACACAGCTCTGACACCAGAGACAAGAAAGGTAGTTTCATAACTTTTTTCCCTCATGCTGTTCCTTTCACCTTTTTCATCCATTTAAGGAGGCAGAAAGGTGAGCACCTCGATGGAGGACATAAATTACTGCTCAGGTGTAGGAAAGTTTCATTTCGTTCTTCGATTTGTTTTGTTTCTTTTTTATTTATCGCGATCAACACTGGTGGTAATTGAAAGGTCTGAGAGGCAAAAAGGCATTTGAATATACAAGAAAAATATTATGGGCTTATCTTTGAAAAAAAGGTAGCATTTCATCAAGGTGCAAGAATGACACATCAAGGGGAACTAAAAATGTGTGTGTATACACACTGTTTAAAAGCAATAGGCAAAAATTTTGATCAGTACACAAGAATAACTGCACAAAGTTTTTTTGTCACATTTTCAAAATGAGGGAATCACTGCAGAGGCTGACAGGACAAAAACTGAACTTGTTCTTCTTCCAGGACTCTGATTCAGTTTGACAGCATAAACGAAACAAAACAAAACAAAACAAAACAAAACAAAAAAAGAAAAAAGAGAGATTTTTAACTGATAAAGGCTGCAGGCACACATCCCTATTCTTCCTTGGGAGACGTCACAGTCATTTTATGATGCTGGTATGGAAAACCTTTGGTTTGTATTAGTTTGGAAACAGAAATTCTTCACATATCAGTCATTAACTAGCTTGGCTAAGAGTCTCTCAGTGTTAACTCTGACCAACATGGATTGGAAGCAATTATCCCTTGTACTAAGAACTTTTTCATTCAATAACTAAAAAAGTTATTTTTCACCCTGGGCTACATTTAAAAAGAAAACTAACACAAACATGTTTTCCAAACCAGCCTAAATGCAAAAATGAACACTTACCCTAAAAGCGATTTGCTTAAACTGATGCAACATCACTTCTCATAATATATTTGGATATATTTCAACAATTGTTGGAGAAAAACAGTGAGTCTGGGAGTTCAGAGCGCCTAAGGCCTGCCGTGGCAAGCTTGCACCATTTCACTGCTGTGCTCACAAAGTGTTGTGTCATTGGTACAGAACAGTATAGAACAGTACAGAAGCACACAGAATTGGCCTTAGCTATGGCCCTCACTGCCCCACCACAGCACAGATGTGCACCCTTTCCCCCTTGTAGTAAATGTTAGAGCTGCAGTCAGCAGCAGGGAGTTTCCCTCTTCAAGGGGAATCATTCACTGTGTCTCTCCAGCCTGGTTAAGAGAGCAAAGAGCTCAGGGTTTAAGTATCTCCAAGTAAGAGATTAACACTACGAGAGCTCAGTTTGCAGAAACAGACATTTCAAACAGCAATTTTAAGTAACGAGTCAAGGTGCAGTATGAGGAAAGAGCTGCTACTCACGTCTTTCCAAAAAGTGCTTATTCATATCCTCATGCCAAATTGCCCAAAGCACATCTCTTGGGGGTTTTAAAACGAACATTTTTTTCCTCCAACTGAAAGTGATAAAAGTTTCCTACTATTTAAGTATGTAATAAGAGCATGACACAGAGGATTTCTGGTAAGAAACTGTGTTCTGCTTTCCAGTTCAGACCTCAGGACCTCACTGAGCTGAGGATATCAACAGGGCTCCCTGGAGAGCAGGTATCACCCAGCAGGGCTGGTGTCAGTGGCCAGCCTGCAAGGGAGCACAAGAAGCACATGCACTGCAACCACAGACAGGTTTATAGAAGCACTGCCACTTGGTTTGTTGAACCAAGGATTTGAGTTTGTTTCTAGCCAGGATCAAGAAAGGAATTTAGCCTTGATTAGAGGTGGGTTTTACCTAACTTTACAAGAGAGTTTCTTGGGGACAAACATCTGAAACAGGGGACAGACCACAAGAAAGGATTCTGTGCTGTGGGAAGAGATACCAGGAGACACATTTCTAAGCCAAAGGCAAATGTGTTATGAGGAAGTGTTATGAGGAAACAGTGAAAGTGAAGAGCTGGAGAGGGGAAAGCAGCAAGAAGAGAGACAGAAAGCACATGGAAGCACTACCTCTTCCTTGGATTTCATACCCTGCATTATGCTGCTATCTCCTGAGGTGAGGTAGCCACAGCAAAAACGTAAGAAGTACTGCAGATATTTTAGCATCTCTATGTGAGATGAATTGCTTGCTCTTCTTTTTCCTTTTAATTTGTTTTCTAGCTCAGAATTGGCTGTGAACTTGCAAAAACTTTGCCTGGAAACCATAGGGAAAGCAAGAGGATCTTGGTCAGGGGTGGCACCACTGCAAGAAATCTTTCTGAGCTCCCTGAGCAGAGCTGCATTCCTCTGGACGTAATGCGAGCAGAGCAGTGACCCTTCTTCTGCAACCTGGAACAGATGAGTTTGAGATTGTTCACAGAGGGTTCAGGGGCAGAAGGAAGAAAGGATATATCATTACCATTGCCAAGAAAATCTTTCAATAAACGAGAAATTGCTATTTGTTTTGTATTGGAGCAGATTGCATCCAGATTGCTCCTCTGCTGGAGCTTGGTTGCATTTCATTTCATTTGTGTAACAATTCTGGCCCTAACTTAGAGGAGTGGGTTTGAATTTTGGGTGATTGCCTGGTAAGTGGTAGAATGGGACCCCACAGCACATCCTATGAAGTACATGTAGTGTGTTTTCAAGGGGGTGGAGTTGTGGGATAGGGAAAGCACTACATTTTTCATGATACTTAATACATTGTGACTCAAAGACCATTGGGGTCTCATTCTGGCTTCAGTTCTGCATTCAGCGCATAATTGACTTCTTGTCCCTTCTCTGGAAGTCCTGCTGGGTGACACCATTTTGCACAAAGCAGACAGCTCCGTGATGTGGCTTAGACTTGCACTATGGGTGTGTGTACTTTAGATAGAATTGAAAAAAATATACTCTAAATGTGGAGCAAATAGCTTATTGTTTAACTTGTTGCTGAGGATGCTCCATGTGGATCCTTTCTACTTATGTCACACAGCTAAGAGAAACAATCATCCTCTTTGTCCACAGAGCTGCTGCAAGATTTGTAGGCAGCAAGCTGAACCCTTAAGAAAGCTGTTAGGGCGCTGTGGGCAAGGGTATCAGGAATCCTACTGGCCCTTGGGGCCTCCCTGACACCCAGAGTACCCTGAGAGAAATCAAGGGATGAAGGCCAGGACAAAAGCCAACTCCTTGCTGTCATCCTGCTTTGGAGGATCAAAGGCAGGAGACATCCAGGACACAGAGCCTTGCACAGTGGAGCAAAGAGTAGTATGGAAGCAAATGCCCTACATGGCACAACTGATAGGTAGGTGCTCAGCTGGTGCTTGAATGTATTTCTCCTTCCCAGGTTCTTCAAGGATCTCTATGAATGTATAATGGGGAAGGTAGCTGGCAGAAACTGTAGCAGAGACATGAAAGTAATGTAAGTACACAGCAACTGTGCTTTTTAGATGAAGTGTAACATTTAATTAATTTTTGCTTCTCACGCGAGAGTTAATTTTGTTGTCAAAGAGGAAGTTTCTTAAAATGTATATTCTTATATCAGAGACAAGGCCAGGATTTGGCCAATTACATGATCCTGGAAAATGATAGCCTCAGATCTGAAGTGCATAAACATGCAAATCATGCCTAGATGGAGAGTGGTGTTAAAAAGCAAAAGTTGAACAGGCTCATAGAGGTGACATCGCCTCCCTCAGGGAACTGATGATGGCCTTCAGCATGGCTAGAAGGGTCCATTTGTGAGTTAATACTGATCCTCTACTGATGAGGTAATAGCTAGTTAGAGAAGCAAACAGAATAGTAGGGATCACTTCTCTTGGATTGATGGATAAAACCAAACCCTCGTCCTTGCAGAACCACTGTGCTGAACTATTTTTTTCACAGTAGCAGTGACTTTTTAAAAATCTTTACAGCTCTTATAGAACACCTGTGGTCCAGAGAAGGCTGAAATTACCCAGCAAGGATTGAAAAAAAATGTAGCTTTTAGTCACCCCTCAGGCTGTACCACCAGATCACTTTGGAACTTTCTGAGTCCTGCTGAAGCTTCTGACTAAAATTCATCTTCCTCATTTTTAATATATATCAGCAGCCTTTAGGAAAGAAAACAGTATCTGGGCAAGCCAAAATTAAAGCATTCGCGTGGAGCCCTGCTCGAAGCAAATGTGAAGGGAAATAGTGCAGCCAGCAATGCCATCTAGCTGCTGCACTGCCTGCAGGCACATGGCCCTTCTCGAAATGACAGCCAGTTATTATTCCTTCTGCTGGAAAACAGGCTTGTTTTCAGTTGGGAACCTGAGATAAAAGGTTGGTGTTTCTGCACCAGTTGTGTTTTATTATACTTTTGATCAGTTCTTATTTTATTCATTCTGATTTCCTCCTTTCTTCTGATTTTAATCAGTTCAGATTTCAATCAGCTGTTGCGCTTCTTGCCTCCTCTCCTCTTTCCACTAGCACAAGAAACATTCTTCCCTCCCTGCTCCTCACTACCTGTGTGCCTGAATCCCACCAGCCACTTTTTCACTCCCTTTAACCTTCCCAATAGTAAGCATAACTTTTCATTTCACAAAGCGGACATGGACTATTGTGCAGTAATTTCCGGGACCTTTAGAAAAATAAATGACTGGGCCAATCATCAAACCATCCAGTCTGCCCTGGATTATAGCATTTGTACACGTTGCCTCTCTGTTGTCCCAGGAAGCTAACAATTAGGAAGGGAGTATCTATCCAAGGTCTGTTATTTCTTTGCCACTAATTGAAAAAAACATGTGAAAAAGCTTAGGTAATAAGCACATCTTTTAATGCAAATGAGGATTGTTCCTTGTGAAAGTTTCAGCAATTCTAAAGAGGATTTCATTTTGAAAGTGTTCACTACCCATCAGACTCAGTAAGCCACAATATACCTCCTGTACACTCATATCATCCAAAGATCCAGGCTCTAAAGCCATCTAACACCTGTGCAAACAGAGCTAGTATTTCACAGGCAGGGTGACCTGCCATAACATCCACTGTTCTGGGCTCCTTGTGAAGGGCACATATCTTTCCAAGGGGATCCAATGCAGCAGTGTCCAATAGTGATGGTGTCCTTGTGTGGTGAAAAAATAACAGAGTGCTCTCAGGTCTTAAAACAGCAGCAGAGGGTGCCCAAATATCTGCCCTGGTTCAATTTGTTGTGAAGCACTCTGAGCAGCCAATGATTTGGCCGTGGGGGAGATACTGTGCTCTGATTCATATACGGCCAATGTGAAATATCTGCAACTCAGTTTGAGCTCATTAGCCACTTATGACTCCTCTGCCTTTTCCAGGAATCAGTCTGATCCTGCAGATTATGGCCAATGACCCCATATGTCTGCCATGGTGCATGAAATGCAGCCAAGAAGCTAGGGACTGTGTGAGACACACAGAGAATGGCATGTTGAAGAATAAATCTCTGGAAAATCACACACTGCACAGCATCCGTACCCAGCCCTGGGGGGCAGCCTGTGTCTGTGGATTCATCCTTCCAAAACACAGCAAGGGAGAGGTGGTAGTGGTGCGATAAAAAAAAAGGAAATAGATGGATGAGTTAATGGTCATGACAGCCCAAATGGAGCTTGTTAGAAGCCAGGACAATGCAGGATAAGCTGTTGCTAACACATTTGTCAGTAAACTGAAAACCACATTTATTTAAAAAAGGATGAATGCACATAAATGCAGGCAAGCAGAACTCGGAAAGGAGCTCTGTAAACTGCATTGTCAGAAACTCCTCTAATTATGAAATCCCTATACAGCATGGAAACCCTCTGCATTAAAGACTGCATTGACACTTTAATCCATTTATTCAGTATAGATCCCAACAATTTGTTTCTGGAAAAAAATACAATCCCAAAAAAGGCATTCAGCCTCACTCTGAACATACACTGCTGCTTTGTTTGCAGTACAGGTGATAAAACAAGATGCTGGGCTGTGACCAAAGGTAAGGCTGGAAGCTTCACCTTCTGCATTAGAGTGAAAGCTCAGTCCCTCGCATTGTAGACCCTATTTTCAACTGCATAAAACGTTGCCAAACTATAACCATTTGGAATGAAATTTTTCATGCCAGGTATCTGCCTCAGGCTGAAGCTTTTGGAGAATGTCCACAAACTCAGCCGTTTCCAATAACGAAGGTAAGGAAAAATTCATTGTTTTGTCCAACTTAAAAAACAATTGTGACCTTTTCTTTGAAAAGCCTTGGCACCCCTCTTCCTTGGAGCAGGAACATGTTAGGGGGTTGCCTTTCATCAGAGACATCCCTTTTGCTCTTCTGAAAATCTGCCTAAATTTGGATACATTTTGTGCCTTTGGAAAGCTCAATTTGCACATGCTCATTTGATAACTACGAGATTCCTTTCATACCTGAACCTCTGAAGTTTTCATTCTCCATAACCAGCTTTCAACCTAAGTTCAATCAGATCTTTCCATGGAATTTCCATAGATTTCCACAATGTACAACAGAGCCAGGCATCTGAAATGAGTGCCAGGAGTCTGTCTCTTTTGTGTTCCCAGTGATAATCATTGGAGTGACAATGTGAAGAAGAAAATTCCTGTATTCCAAAACAAACAAGGACAAGAGCCAGACACGTGGGTGGAGATGAGGGAGGAGAAGACTCCGAAATCCTCTTAAAAAGAGAAGCATAAGGAGCGGGGACTCAAGGATGGCACATAAATGGGGGCAACAGGAAGGAGTAAAGAGAAAAGTGGTGGGAAGAGGCTGAGGAACGTGGTGATTTTGGATGCTGGATGAAATGAAGCAGCAGGAAAGAGGAAGGCTTTAGAGAATCATAGGGTCACAGAATGGCTTGGGTTAAAAGGGACCTTAAAGATCATCTAGTTTCAGCCACCCTGCCATCTCCCACTAGACCAGGTTGCCCAAAGCCCCATTCAACCTAGCCTTCACCTGAGAACTTTGTTCCATGGAATGTGTCATGGAGCCCTGGGTCAGCATTTCTGCAATCCACATCTAATATATGCGAAATGAATGACCTTAGCCCATATACCTAAATGAATTTGTAGCCTCTACATTAACCTTAGCAGCTCTTCTGTAAAAAACATCACCTCTGACCAATGCTGTGAAAATGAATGAAACGCTATTTGCACATGAGAGCTTGGCCATAAAAACAGAGTGCCATGAAGAAAAAGCACATCGGATAATCACTAACTCTTAGCTTAGGGCAGAGTTTAAATAGTGGAGCATAATTTAAAAAGTATTTTTATGGTAAAGGAGAGAGTTACAATTGCACAGATAACTTTAATTCCAGTGTTTCCTTACATGTTTCCTCTTAAGATGTCAAATTCATGTGTTATGCTTGAAATCTTTTTTATTATTGTTGTCTAGTTTTCTTGGCACTGCTGGCATTATCAATAGGAACTGACCTGGACTTCTCACACTCCAGGCAGCCGGCCGGATCCTGGGCTGCATCCGAAGCAGCGCGGCCAGCGGGGCGAGGGAGGGGATCCTGCCCCTCTGCTCTGCGCTGTGACACCGCACCTGGAGCGCTGCGTCCACAGCTGGAGTGCTCAGCACAGCAGAGACGGGGGCCTGCTGGAGAGCGTCCAGAGGAGGGCCGCACGAATGGTCAGGATGGAGCAGCTCCCTGTGAGGACGGGCTGAGAGCTGGGGCTGTGCAGCCTGGGCAAGAGAAGAGAGAGACCTAAGAGAGGCTTGTTTGTATCTCATGGGGGCTGTAAGAAAGAAAGGGACAAACTTCTTCATCAGTATCTGTGGTGATAGGACAAGAGGAATGGTTTCAAATTAAACAAGGGGAGATTTATACGGGATATAAGAAAGAAATTTCTTATTAGTAAGAAATTTCGGGGTGATGAGGCACTGGAATAGGTTGCCCAGAGATGCGGTGGATGCTTCATCCCTGGAGACACTCGAGGTGAGGGTGAATCAGGCTCTGAGCACCTGATGGAGCTGTGGGTGTCCCTGGTCATTGCAGAGGAGTTGGACTAGAGGAGATGTAGAAGTCCCTCGCAACCTAAACAATTCTATGATTATTCTATGAAGAAAATGCAGAAGAGCAATAGCTATGGGTAGCAATGTAAGTTGGGACCTACATTGGCATGTGTTTTTTAGAGACGAAAAATCTGAGGCACAAATCATTAAGAAATAAAAGTTAACTATATTCACTTATATTCTTTGGACTGGAGAAAATGGATACTCTGGAAAAGAGAGTGATTCTGGGAAATTCTTTTTTTCTATATAGCTGTTTCTTCAAACATTTTTTCAGCTATATTGTCAAAGTTATATAAAAGAAGCGCATCCATCGCCATATCACTCAGCTTTATTTCACTTTATAGGAGTTTGCATTTCAACTGGGAAGATTTTCCTGCAAATTAAGAAGTTATTGAAAGTACTGATAAATATTTTTTGAAAAGAACTTCTACGGACAAGTGTGTACTAATACAAGAAAGGGTCACAAACATCAACATCTATTTGCCTGAAAGTCCTTTTTATTATATTATTACACATATAGGGCTCTGCATGGACACCCACACTCTTCCCGTGAGACAATCCCAGGCTTCCTAATCTGTGAAGACTGGGCTACAGACAAGATCAAGACTGTTAAAATAAGAATGCTGATGGGACAATGAATGTTCTACAGTGAAGGGATAGATAGCTTTACAACAAAGGAAAAGATTGGTTCTTCAGTGTTGTAGCTGTCTAAGGAAGGGGACTTTCTCATTGTTTGCCAGTCAGTGGGATGTCTGTCTGGGTGTCTTACCTCAGTGACTGTACACAGAAACTTTGCTTTGAAAAGCAATCTCCTTCACACCCAGGCAGTAAACCTGCCTTCCTTTCCTACATCACAAGCCTGGCTAATGGCCAGAGCTGGAGCCAGCTTCTCTGAATGCCATTGCTTTCTGCCATTATGGACTTTCCCAGTGCAAACAGGTGCCTCTACAAATCCACCAGGCACCATTCAAGGCATCCAGCTTGGCGTCTCTTCCCTGTACTTATAGGGTGATTCAGAACTTCCTGTGCAGCTATTCTATATGTTTTGGTCATCCAAGATATCTTTGAAAACCTTCTGACATCTTCAGCGTATGTTAGGAACTCCTTAGCAATGCTAATGGTTTCCAGATGGTTGCTCTGCATTAAGCTGGTCCAAAATAAGCAGAGATTTTGAGCAATACCAAGTAGCTCAGCGTGGATCCCTTATCAGCCCAGATACCAGAGATCCTACTGACAGGTCAGCAAACTGTGTACAAATCTGTGATTTGAAAATGCAGAGAAGTATAACATCCTGCTTGCAGTCATGCTGGCATGAGGTCAGAGCCAGCCTAGAAGACTGTTGCATTCTTACCAGGTTGAGGAAGCAACACCTTTTTCTTATGTTTATTTTTGGGTTATTTTTGAGTCTGTGGGAGGTGCTCAGATGTTAGTGTGACAACAGGAACTGAAGAAATAAGGTTGAAGAGGTGACATTTCTTTTTTCCTTGTGAGAGACACATGAATATTCAAGCGTAGCAGTAATTGTTAGCCAGTTTTTAGCTTAAGCCACCACCACCAAAGCATCCTTTGTAACTATTACTTCCCAAGAGGTCTGAGGAGGCTTTCATAGATACTTGTTTGCATCTCACTGAGAAAGCACCATTAACCATGCTGAATTTGTTCTATCCATCCCCTTTGGAACAACTGTCCATGCTTCTCTTTATCCAGACATCTAAGTACAGAGGGGCAACAGGTTCTCCCTGTCCTCATTCTTCCGGAGTCAGCAAAATTTTTCAATGCAACAGAAACTCAAAAGTGCAGGAAACTGCTCACACCAGTCTGGAGTGGGTTCAGCTTGAATGAATATTCAGATGCTCCTCCAAAGCTTATCTGGCCTAGCCAAAACCTCCCAAACTTACAAAATTGGGCTGAGCATTTTATGAGAACAGGATCTCTTGCAGGATTTTCAGTATGTTCTGTACTGACTAGAAAATACATGAGATCAGGTAATCAAAATAAATCATTTTTATTTTAGAATGGTTCATACAGATTCTAAAAAGATTCAAAGTGAAGTAGCCTGTATAAATTGGTTGAAGGTTGAGGAGGATTTTTTTAATTTTTTGCCCTCCTTAATGCACTTTACTCTTCATCAGTGGCATTCAGAGAAACTCTACCCTTGGCAGACGTACTTCCCATTTCAAGCACAACCCTCCCCTTGCTCCAGCACTGCCTTGCTGCTGCAGCACCTTCTCTTGAAATAAATTATTAAGAACTTGTAAATTGTATGCCAGAAATTATTCTTCAAAAGGTCAGGCAGATCAAATGACTTCCACATCAGCTCAAAGCTACTCCATCAAAAATGAGATGAAAGCACTGGTGTGCCTGATCCTCATTCCAGTCGTGCATCCCAGGTTTCAAAGGTCAACCTTTTTTTTTGAGGTTAAGGGTGTAGTCAGCTACCTTGAAGCTCTCCATCTCAGAGGTTTTCCTGTAAGATTGGTTGTCTGTCTGCACTTTTGAGCACATTGGTCAGATCTCCAGCATTCACACCCATTGGGGTGGCCTTTTTATCGTGATCACAGCTGAGCAGGATTTATCTCTGCAGCCTGCAACATGACAGGAAACAAAATGCCATCTTCCAGCAACAAAGCTTTGAAAGAGACATGGCTGACATTGTTTTGCTGGTGAGCTGAACAGCGTCTACATCCCACCACTTGTTACATCATTGCTTTGCATACACCATCCTCTTTCCCACCAAGGATTATCAACAGCAAAGGTTACTTGCAGTTCATAGAAGCTCTCCCCAGAAGAAGTGCTTTTCCAGGTGCTATCTGTGAGAAGGAACACAACCACCCTTAAGGCTGAGCACACATGGAAACATAGATGCCAAGACTGGTGGAGGCCAACCTTGCTGTGACCCACAGGGTGGGGCCAGGAAGTCTGCAGGGCTGCTCATACCTGCTCTGTCTTCCTCTTTACAGTTTGCTTTTGTTATTTGTTTCTCTCCTGGTCAGTGGTTGAGTCTGATGACAAAGTTGTCCCTTCAGTAACCCAGGTGATGGTCAGAACCCACTGGTCATCTGCTTTGTACACAGACTGTAACGTTCTCCTGTTACTTTCTCCCAACGGAGTTTAGGGGAGGTGATCCAAACAGTGCTGCTTTTACTCCTGTGTTGCCAGCTGGGCACTTTGCAAGGAACCACAAGGGTGCAAGTACATACAGCCCTTTTGGGAGGCAGTAGCACAGTATTAGATCTTTTTCACACTCCAAGAAAAGCCAAAGTCAAAGTCTGCAATGAATAAAACACAGTGGCTGTGACTAGTTCAGAGAAAAAGTGAGCTTTGGCCAGGCCTGGACAGCATCCATGCATCACAGTTAGAGAAACTGCAGCACTGCCACCATGAGAAGAAGCAGCCACTAACCCCACAGAAGAAGCTAATATGTGAAAGCTGCTTGAATATCCTGCGCTGTATTTTAAGTATTTTAAGAATGAAAATCTTAAGATTTCATTTCACTTTAAGATTCATTCTTAAAATGCTACTCAGTCTTAAAATTTGCAGAGATTGTATAACGATACAGCAGTACTGTGGGTGATCTACAGCAGCTTTGTTTGCTTTGCCTATGGAGACGCTCCATCCATGAATGTGGATGAGGGTATAGACCACGCTCAACCATGCCTTTAATCAGTGCAGTGGAACAGTACACTGAGACTTCCTAGGAGTGACATGCTGAAATTCAAAAAGATACTGCAGCCCTTGGGAAGACACGGATAGAGAAAGTGCGGTGATGTAAGACAAGCTGGTTGCCATGGGTTTAATTCTACTCTCATTCTTTTACACCAAGTTTTCCTTTTCAAGGCAACAGAGGTAGATTGTTATATACGTACATACATAAGTACATAAATAACAGGGCTCTTCTGGCAAGAAGTGTTTGCAAGTAGTGCAGGAAGCTCCCTTAAGTCACTGAACAGATCCCCACCACTGTAAATATGAAGCCAGTGATGCCAGCTCAGGTTTTTTGATAAATAATTTAGAAGAATAGAATTATGCTGACTTGTACACACTAGAGAGATCAGCTTTGAAGACTTGTGCCAACAGAAAGATTATTAAAGTGTCTATAAAAAATATTTTTTTTTATTTGGTGAATAATATACATCTCTGCTGTAAAATGGCTAGGCCAAATTATGGAACCTATAGATATCATCTAATGCTCAATTCTGGAGTAATATATTTAAAATTAGGGTGATTACTCTTCCTTGTAGGTGTTAAGGACACAGGTAGTTGGATACCAAAGTTGTATTCAAATTCCTTTCTGCTGTCACATTCTGGTATGACCCAGGCTAGTAGAGATATGCAACATCTGCTGCATATGGTATTGTCATTTCTAAAAAGTGTCAGCACTGAGCAAATATTTGCTGGCCAAAACAGAGCCTCAGGTCAGATATATGTGGGCATGTTTAAGTGTCAGTGAAAGAACTGCATTCTTACCCTTCCAAAAGTTGAGATGTGAGTGCTTTAAATAAGTATGTCTCTCCTTCAAGATTTCTTGCAAAGAGAATGAACTGCTTCCCTCCAAAGAATTCTGGGCAGAGAAAAGACAAATTTTAAGCAAGGAAAGACAGAAATGCAAGAAAAAAAAAGAAAAAAAAGAAAAAAAAAGGAAAGTAAAAAGCAGAAACTTCACTCTGAGCTTCAAAGAGAGGTGGAGATGGTGGAAACTTTATAATAGGTATTTTTCCCTCTTCATTAGAGCCCAAAGCTCTTTCAGGAAAGCATTGCTTCTGCTAGGATCACACAGGGGCACTCCGTGGTAACAGGAGTTAACAGGAGTTCAGAAGGCATAGTTATACTGTCACAGAATATCCTAGACTTCTCTTCAACAAAGCTAAATAGTGAAAAAAATCTAGAATATCCAAATAAATACATGCAAGACTCAAACAGAGGTGTAGGGAAGAAATCAATCCAATGTAAAGGTATACCTATGTATCCTCCTTGCCAAACTGTCTGTCTTGTGTACTCCTTGCCTGCGCAAATGCTTCTCCTCCTGGTCAGAACACCTTGGGAACAAACAGACTGACCATTTTAAGGATGCAGGTGAGTTTTTGGGAAATAGTATTTTCTGTGCCCTCAGATAGCTTGCAAGTTTTTTTGGTGTTTTTTTTTTGTGTGTTTTTTTTTGTTTTTTTTTTGTTTTTTTTGTTTTTTGTGGTAATGTTTAACTAGGACCTTTTCACTGTGAGCTGATTATTAACATGGATTTCACACCACTGATAGAATGTGCAAAGTCTACAAAGAAAGACATTGTCTGCTTTGTTTAACAAACGACATTATTTCCCTTCTGCCTAGCAACCTGTAACAGCACCAGAGGATTTGTAACAGGGAGCTATTAGGACAGAGCATTTCAAACTAGTCAACAGGTTTCATGCTTTCACTGCACTGTAGCTTAGCCAAGAACTTGTAAAAGGATAAAAAAAAAAAATCAGATACTTAAAATTTCATCAGCACTATAAGGAAATACATTTTTCAATAGTGTTTCAAAATACATTTTTGGAGAACAGTTAACAACTTGAGTCTTCCCAAAGTAATGGAAGCTTTAGAGGATACTTATATCTTTCTGTGCAGACAGTAAGATTGCCACCTTACCATGATGTTAATTTCCATAGTGAGGAATAAAGCAATAAAAATGTGACCATATTACTGTAAACATGAACAGATTTGTAATCTGGGCTATGTTCTCTCACTTCTTCATAGTGATCATAATTCTCTTCATGTCTCTGCTATACTGAAAATTAAAGAATATCTCCATTTTAAAATTTCTTTATTTGAATGAAGTTACTTAGACTTGCCTACAGCCAAGCCGTATGAGTTATGTCCTGTAATTCATGGAGAGAAGACAAGAAGATGAAAGCAAGAGGTAGGTTAAAGATTATAGCTGTCTTCCTGGACGCAGCAGTAGGTCTTGTGGATGCTGTACAGCTAGGAAGTGGAGAGCGGGACATTTCTACAATACTCATTTATCAATCTAGAATGGTTTGATGAGCTGACAAAGCATCAGTTGAGACTGAAAGCACATCAGGGAGCAGAGGAGATGCATATCTTGTACATTATGGCAAGGTAGAACTGAAGGTGACAAAAAGACTTCAAGGAAGTGACAATACCAGAAGTCCCATTCCACAAGACCAGAGTGAGTAGTCAGGCTGGCCACAGCCTAGGGATCACCAGACAGGTCCAAGGTGATGAGGCAGGGCCAAGACCAAGCCAAGAAGGCAGTCAGATCCAGTTGCCTACTTGCTGGCCATGAGCTCAAGCATTCAAGCCCAAGTAGATATTGTACAAGTCTGGAGAACACGTTGGTGCACACAAGCCATGGATTACACACAGAACATCATGCCTTTCCAGTTTCTGCCTGGAATAGAAAGGACATGAAAGTTCCCTACCTCTTTAAGATACTGAAGGGCCTCAAAAAAAGCTTCTGTCATTGAGGCTTAGAAACTCCAACTGCAGGTGGTGCTTGGTGCCTCCATAGATCTCATTGACAGAAGCTGCAGTGATACACAGGAAATGTTGTTCATCTCAAGGGGAGACCAGGCAAGTACAATGAAGAGAAATCCACTGACAGTTACATAGAAAACAGGCTTAACAAACACCTGGGCTAAAGACAAAGGTTAGAAGTCTGCTTCAAAGAAACATCCTATTTGCTTTTCCTGGATTTGCTCTTCCCTGTCTATTACTTACAGCCTCTTCAGAAACAGGATGCAGAGCTGGAACAGAACTTGGTCTGACCTGGGATAGCCACTTTGATGAACTTCCTCCTCATCCTAGAGGATCAGCTTCATCCCTCTTAAACTGGGAGAAATTCAGCTCCTTGCACAGTTATTAGAGAGAGAAATGAACCTCAGAAAGGCTCAGCCAAGAATCATCTTGCTCCATTCATCTTGTAAAGAACAGTTCCTCAGATTCCTAGTCGAAATGAATCTGGGTCCTAATACCCTTGATTGAATTTTTCTAAAAGTGAGGCAATAAAACATGAGTTTTCAAAGTCCTTGTTTCTTTGACAATTATTCATGGAAGTTCAAAAACTTAATTTTTTCAAATAATTGAAAAATGTGGCATATTTTCAAGGATATTTTTATGACACATCCCTTACTTTATTTCCCACATATAACAGGTAAATTATAAATAGGTATAACCCTGTGAAGCATCACACAGTCCTTTCTGCTGGTACTGTTTCTGCTTCTTGAACAGCTCTGCCAAAAAATCAGGTTCTTTCTTTATCCCTGTCCAACCAAGCAAACTGAGCTGTGATTCTGTAAAACTTTGTTGGGGACAGGCAAAACAAAGCCCCATACAATAACAGGTCTCTCTACAAATGACCTAGCCCACGTTTTTCAAGCCTGAGCTGTCTGAACCCAGAAGTCCAGAAGACATTAGAAAATGGCCAAAAGCAGTTAGAAAAATCCTACAGCACACGCATTTACACAGAGACAAGGCAGCAAATGAAATACTATATGAACAGTCAAATCTCAGACCAACTTTCATTTGACTGCAAATGAAAGCCATTGTTGCTATACAGCACAAGATGGCTTTGAATTTTCTAGTTATCTCTTAGAAGCTGGGAAAAGCCAGGTTAGTATTTTTCTACAGTTTAAAATTTTTAAAACTTTCTTAAAAGGACCCCTGAATGTTTCCTTCTACATATGTTCAGGCAGCAGTAATTTTGGATAAGAGACTATGTCACAAGTAATTGTGAAAGAAAGATTTTGTAGATATAGGTACAGATTTCCCAGGTAACTAGCATTAGGAGAAGAGTTAATAGCCTCAAGTTGCAGTAGTGGAGGTTCAAGTTGGATATTAGGAAAAATGTCTTCTCTAAAGGAGTTACGGCGCATTGGCACAGGCTGCCCAGGGAGGTGTTGGGATCACTGTCCTTGGAGGTGTTCAAGAACCATGGAGATGTGGCACTGAGTGATACGGTGAGTGAGCATGGCAAGGATGGCTTGGGGTTGAACTGGATGATCCTAGGGGTCTTTTCCAACTTTAATGACTCTGTGATTACATGATTTGCACTCTACATATAGATATATAAGATAATATAACAACAAAGCAAAACAAAAGGCTGGTATATTTTTTAATGAACTCAGTACTCAGAACTCAGATTAGGGTCTACACAGGTAGTGATCATTAAGCAATACAATTAATTTTTCATTGAAGGTACCATACCTATATACACGGATGCGGAGCATGCACATACATTAGAAGCAACAGTGAACTTCGCTTCTTTCCTCCCACATCACATGGATTCAGTGATTATTTTAACAGCACCATTTGTTTTTCCTTATTTCCATTGTTTAATTGGAACAAAAACAACTTGCAGCCTCACTTGCAGAAATCGTAAATCTCCCGGTTCAGCAGAGTGCTCAATCGAATTGTGTTGGAGCTCCCAGGCTGCATGAGAACTCAGGCAGTCCAGGAAGTGTTTTTGCAGATAAGAGATTTGCAGTGAAAGAGAAAAAAAAATTAAAAAGTTCAGGGTTCATGTGGGATTTCAGTTATTCGTGGGCTCGGAGCAGAGCGTGGGTTGCAACGAGGGCAGCATCACACCAGGATGGTCAGCTCAGGAGATGTGAGCACCTCGCACACTGCCCAGAAAGAGTTAACGAACTGCGCAATGCATTGCGTGGCCTGCAAACAAAAGCCAAAGTAAACAAAAAGCAATAATTTATCCCTCAGAAGTCATCAATTTCCCCCATTCTCACACCAAGCACTGCAGCCAGCAGCAGGAAATCCGGACTGCCTTTAAGCTTACAAGGATTGCTCGCTACACTGGGTTGGTGTGGGATGTGCAGGGGCCTCGTGAAGGAGCCCTGTGGAAAGGTCAGCATGAGAGAGAGGGTATCAGGCTGCTCCTCTGCTGCTTTCCTGATGGAAAGTGAGCAGGAAGAGAACCAGGATTCAAGGTGTCATGGTGCTGAGAGCCCAGGTTCTAGGGCAGTGATGTTACACAGCGTATGCAGCAGAGAAGACAGGATTGATGACTCATTCTTAGCTGTTAAAATATTATGTGGAGTCTTAATGTCAAAGGACTTTTGACTAATTAGAAAAATACTTCATCCAAGTTTCTGAATGAAGTTGTTCTGGGAAACTTTGTGAAGCTGCTGGACCTCATGTGAGCCCAGTGACAGGGGCTCCTGTTCTGCTTGCACGAGCAGAGCGAGTAATTGAATTAAATGCAAGTAATACAGGATGTTTCCTTAACCGTGCCAGGAGACACACTGTGATCCTCAAAAGGAAGGTGCTGAAGGAGCACAAAAATTGCATAAATTCATGATTTCACGGTCACTGCAAAAGTTATTAAGAGCTAGGTAAACAAAGTTATTTTCCCAGTAGCGTGAATGAAGCAGGAACTGAGAGGCTTAGTTTGATTTAAATTGTGACAAAACACTCACAAACCATACTAAGGACTTAGGCCAAGCAGTTAGGGTGCTTTCAGAGCACAGCTCCTGAGCCAGGTTGCCTTGTCTTATTAACAGTGGGAATCTTAAAGGTCACAAACGTAAGGCTGTCCAGAGAAGGTCTGGAGACGGCATCATGGTACCAGTCCTGTCCTCTTGATTTTGTAATTAGATAGCACAAGTGCAAAAGCGATATTTCCATGATTACTAGTTCTACACAGCAAACTTCTATTCAGGCTATTCCAGTATTTGCAACAAGCAACTATCAAATACAATCCAGAAGAGATAACTGGGGGACAATAGGGGTGGAAGCAAAATCCCACAGCAGGAAATACATGTTTAAAATGCAGGTGCTGCATCTGACTGACCGGGGACGTAGATTGAGTTATTATAGACAACATGCTTAATTCAGTGTACAGCTGCAGACAAGAGCTGCTTTTGAGATGATACCAAACATGTTGCACTTCTACATTTAAAGTAACAGAGTTTAATTTGATCAATTTGGAATATGCCTTTAGGGATTCTCATGCTGGTAATTCCATGTTACAGCTTTCCCAGATACATCTCACTTTAGTTGGCTCCTCTATTAATACAGATCATAGAATCGTAGAATCATTAAGGTTGGAAAAGACCACTAAGGTCATCTAGTCCAACAGTCAATCCATCACCACCATCCCACTAAACCACATCACTTAGTGCCACATCTCCATGTCTCCTGACCACCTCCAGGGACAGTGACTCCACCATTTCCCCAGGTAGCCTATTTCAATGCCTCACTACTTTTTGAGAAGAAATTTTTCCCAGTATTCAACCTGATCTTCCGCTTGAGCGACTTGAGGCCATTACCTCTAGTTTTCCTCATCAAATACAATTGCTTGTCATCCAAAACACCCTCCCAGAGGAAGTTCATAGTCCATCACCAGAATTCCACAGCCTTTGTTTTCTCTGGATGGAACCAGACAATGGAAATTACCAGGCATGTTACTTGGGGGATGCAAAGGGTACAAAGACAGAGCCGGGTTCTTTTCAGTGGTACACAGTGCCAGGACAACAGGCAAGGAACACAAACCAGAACATCAGGATTCCATCTAAACATTGGGAAGCACTTCTGTGCTGTGCAGGTGACAGTGCCGGCACAGGTTGCCTAGAATGTGTGGAGTCTTCTCCTCAGAGATCTCCAAATCCACCTGGATATGGTACTGAGCACCCTTCTCTGGGTGGCTCTGCTTGAGATAGATGGAACCAGAGGTCCTGCCAACCTCAGCCATTGTGACTCTGTGTTTCTGCAAAGCTAGGAGTCAGCTCCTTTCTCACTGCATCCATCTTGGAGATGATTTGTTTGTTTGTTCTGCTCTATTGAAAGAACTCCTCTGGAGTGGACAAAAGTTAGTGTTTGCCCAAGGCTGGGAAGCATCAGCAGCAATGCCACAGCTCTTCCGTGTTGCTCTGGGCAAAACAGAGCTGAGTCCAGCAGAACAAATGACCTCATTTTTGTGTAAAAGAGTCTCCAGCCTTAATATTCAGGCAACAACATGCAGCTCCTACCACTAACATCACCCTGCAACCGACTGTGTTCGTTGGCATGCTCGCCTGTTTATTTAGGTGTGTGACAGGCTTCCGTTGTTATTTGGATCAGACCTGCCTCATTATGTTCATTCCAAGCACTGCTTGCGTGCTGTTTTGTAGACATCTCCTAGACATGCAGGGCACCAAGGGGATTAATAACATTCATCCAAATGTTTTCCCAGAGGTTGGTCTGAGAAAGAAATATTCATATTGACCTCACAGACTTGGGATACAGATCAGATGTACTCAGAATATGAAGAGAGCTAAGACTTGATGTGATGGAGGGAGAATATCACACTTCACAGGATTTCAAGCTGGAGACTTGGAGCCTTGGAGATTTCTTTTGTGGAGACTCAGTGTTATTTCCTCTACCCTGAGACCAAGGAGAAACTGCTCTGTGCAGTCTGAGGCCTACAAAGAAGGGTACAGAATCACAGAGTTAAGAATCACAGAATCACAGAATGGCCCAGGTTGGAAGGGACCTCAAGGATCATGAATCTCTAACCCCCTGCCACAGGCAGGACCACCAACCTCCCCATTTAACACTCCACCAGCCTGCCCAGGGCCCCATCCAATCTGGCCTTGAACACCTCCAGGGACGGGGCATCCACAGCCTCTCTGGGCAGCCTGTTCCAGCACCTCACCACTCTCTCTGTAAAGAACTTCCCCTGACATCCAACCTCAATCTCCCCTCCTTCAATTAAAAACCATTTCCCCTTGTCCTGCTGTTATCTACCCTTTCAAAGAGTTGATTCCCCTCCTGTTTGTAGGCTCCCTTCAGGTACTGAAAGGCTGCAATGAGGTCACCCCGCAGCCTTCTTTTCTCCAGGCTGAACAAGCCCAGCTCCCTCAGCCTGTCTTCGTAGGGGAGGTGCTCCAGACTCCTGATCTCCTCTGGATCCTCTCCAACAGCTCTCTGTTTTTCTTGTACTGGGGGCTCCAGACCTGGACACAGCATTCCAGATGGGGCCTCACAAGAGCAGAGTAACGGGGGACAATCACCTCCTTGTCCCTGCTGGCCACCCGTCTTCTGAAGGAGCCCAGGATACCATTTGCTTTCTGAGCTGCAAGAGCACACTGCTGGCTCATGTTAAGCTTTTCATCCATCAGGACCCCCAGGTCCTTCTCTGCAGGGCTGCTCTCAAGGACTGCTCCTTCCAGTCTGCATAGATGCCTGGGATTCCTCCGGCCCAAGTGCAAAACCTTGCACTTTGCTGTGTTGAACCTCATTAGGTTCAACTAGGCAATGTGCTGTGAGTGATTCAGGTAGTAATCTCCTGAGGTGATTTTTTGGGCAAGGTGGCCCTTGATTACCTCTTCTCATTGCAGAAGATGTGTATATAGGTATTTCCTAAATGAAAGTAATTTCAGATAACAATGTTGTATGTACGCATGTGTATATTTCTTGTGGATCTGCTTAATAGATGGTAGATGGGCATTGCAGAAAAACAACCTACATGCTACGACTATAATGAAATATCACCTCCCCATCCTTTGTACTCTGCTCATGGCAGCAGTGTGGGTCAACAGACAAGGACAGGTTTAGCCAGACATTTGGTGAGAGTGAGGATCAACTATGGTGGGTCTGGTGGTCCTGGTGGAGCTCATGAGTACAAGCAGGGTCTGGAACAGTAATGTGAACACTTGAATAAATCACCTGAGCATGAATGCAAGCAGGGCGTGAGAAGAGAAATACAAAAGTATATCTTTAGTAGGTGTAGTTAATATCAGCACGATGGGTTATAACTTTAGCATTACACTTAGAAAGAAAGAATAGGGAGTATGTGTCCACTCTTGTTGAATGGATGCAAAACAGCAGTTCACCCCATGGAAAGGAAGAAACTGACATGTAGTAAACATGACATTCTCCACACCCCCAACTCAGGAGAAAATTAGATTAGTGTGTAAGAACTTGCATATGGTTGACTTAATACTCTTGTACTTTGACCAGCATAGATTAAAGGTACTTGCACACTTTCCTCACTGCATATGTACAACCCCAGATCTGCCATTATCAACTCTAGAACTAGAGAAATAAATATTAGTTTCATTATATGGTCAGGTAAGGTTCATGCTATTTTTGGATGAAGACAGGGTGCAAAATCCATGAATTACTTCATTAAGGAAACAAAGATTTACAAAAGAATTTACCAACACACAAGTGATGATTGGAAGAGTGCAGTTATACTCCCAGGGCCAGTTGGGCATGGGAAATTGGAGGCTTTTTGTTTTGCTTCTAACAAGAAGTAATTCCACAAGTGGAAATCATGTTTATGACCCTTTTCATAAACCTTTAAAGCTACTTGTTTCCGTTGGACACTAAACAGGATTTTGGCAAAGGACTGACGAAGGAATAAGCTTAACGCTCATTGAAAAGCACTGTAAGAACTGGATAAAACCTTGCAACTTTTGACAATTATTACCCTCAAATAGGTAATAGGTTATTACAAGGAACGATCCCGAGCAGTAACCATCTGTACTCACAGCTATTACTAATTCATAGGCACTTAAACAGAAACATCATTTCAACTTCAGCCCTTTCCAAAATCAACATTCACCAAGCTCTTGTTGAAATCAGCAGGCACAGGGCCAAGACTACGCATTCTTACCAGTATCTTCAGCTCCACTGAGCTGAAGGTCTACCAGCTAGAGCTGGAGTTTTTCTCACATGGCTGAAGCCTGCTGGGATGTGGGAGTGATATCTGAAACCAGATGACTCTAGGTATGGTTGATTTGTCGTACCACTGACTTACAACGTTACTCATTGTCAACTAATGTTTTTCAGTTCTTGTAGCCACACTGGCAAACCTATCTTGCTTTTCCATTCTACGTTCACTTTTTAGATTTCTACTGATCACAAAATTGTAGGGGCTGGAAGGGACCTCTTGAGAACACTGAGTCCAACCCCCCCTGCCAAAGCAGGCTCCCTACAGCAGGCTGTGCAGGTAGGCCTCCAGGCAGGTCTTGAACATCTGCGGAGAAGGAGACCCCAAGACTCCCCTGGGCAGCCTATTCCAGTGCTCTGTCACCCTCACTGTGAAGAAGTTCCTTCAAATATTTGTGCAGAACTTTCTATGCTCCAGTTTATGGCTGTTTCCCTTTGTCCTGTCCCCACTAACCACTGAAAAAGGTCAGCCATGTCCGTCTGACTCCTGCACTTAATTATAAACATTAATAAGATCACCTCTGAATCTTCTTTTCTCAAGGCTGAACAGACTCAGGTCACCTAGCCTTTCCTCACAGGGGAATTGCTCCTTTAACGTCTTTGCAGCCTTCTGCTGGACTCTCTCCAGGAAATCCTTGTCTATTTTGCACTGGAAAGCCCAGAAGTAGATGCAAGTGACGCCTGACCAGGACAGAGTAGAGGGGGAAGATCACTTCCCTTGACCTGGTGGCTACTCTCCTTTTAATGCACCCCAGGATCCCAGTGGCCTTCTTGGCCACCAGGGCACACACTGCTGGCTCATGGCCAACCTGTTGTCCACCAGGACCTCCCGGTCCTTCTCAACACGTTTCCTCTCCAGTAGGTCATGCCCTAGCCTGTACTGTTACTTGCAATTATTCCTTCCCAGGTGCAAGACTCTACACTTGCTTTCATTAAGCTTCATCTGCTTATAGCTGCCCAGCCCTCCAGTCTTTCCAGGTCTTGCTGAATGGTAGCACAGCACGTCTTTGAAATACATGGAGGAATGAACTAGGCTGCAAAAAATGCTCCTATTCAATCTTTATTTCTACAGATTACTCTAGGGCAATCACGTCATATCTTACATTGACAGTTCCACACTTGGAATCCATTCCTGGACCTCAGCTTTCCCAGAAGCCATAAAATGGACTAGTTCCTTCAGCTGTTCTCTAACATTTAGCTGTATAATGTAGGCACAGGATTCTAAAAGCAGATACTTCACTTCTGGTCAAGTGCTTGGTCATCAGACAAACTGAAGCCCTGCTGCCACATCTGCCTCCAGGTTTCACCTATTCCACTTCTCTGTCATCCAGGGTCAATATACTGGCCTTGTACCTTCCCCATTAGCATCCCATAGCACACAAATGGACACTTTTCCAGAAGTTTCTTCATGGAACATACAGCGATCTTATCTCTGTCTATCACAAAGTCCTGACAAAAAGTATCCCAACACTTCCAGTGCACTGCAAGCTGCACACAGAGAGTGAGGATGTTATATACTATAGTAGCAAGAGGCAAGTATATTTTCCATTGCTTACGTAAGATCATAAGGAATCAAAACTTCATTTAAAAGCCTCTGATTTATCTTCCCTTTTCTCTGTTTTCCACCAGGACTCACTCACTGACTTAGTTTACAGCAAAGAACTGTTAAAAAGTACTGCACTGAGAACTGTTATGGATCTCAGCTGCCAGGAAATGAAGTGTGAAATGGCAATAAAGTCAGAAAGCACAGCACGCTTTCAAACCCTGCTCTCAGTGGCCTAGTTAAGAGTTCTCTCAGAGGGCTGATGGACTTACCTCACAGGGTGCTGGGATGGTCTGTTTGTGTGCAGATTGCTGGAATATCCAACTTTCCACCTCCCAAAACTTCTGTTGTTTCAGAGAGATGATAAGGAGAAGGAAGGTCCACAGGATACAAATTATATTTGTATCAATTAACTGAAGGAAAAAAAAAAAAAAAAAAAAAAAAAACTGAAGCAAGATTTAGGGTCAGAGAAGTTAGGGTAATCAAGTTTCTTGACCGCTTTTGGATTTCTTCAGTTTAAGGCAACATGAGCTGTTGGATATTAGGCAGTGCTTTCCGGCTTGCAAGAACCTACTATTTCTCTGTTCAAGGAAATAAATCACTGGGTCAAAAACAATATTGAGATACAGAGAAGGACCTTGACAGTCTGAAGAAAAAATTCTCCCAGACCAACTAAAACTGCCAAGTATTATCAGCCAGACTAATGTTATGTTTTCAGGCTCCACCAGTGTTTGCCAACAATAGAAGAAAACTTCATCCCTTCTTTACAGGGTGCAGTAGAGAGAAAAACGTTGCCAGTCGCAAAGGCTTTATTTTAGGGCTTCTGTGGTTTACACTTAGACTGCATTTACAACACCAGAATACCAGCACAACATAAGGGAACTGTCCATTATTGGTGATTTTCAGCCTTGATCATCAGCTTCGATTAATTATTTTAGTGGTAGTCAGTTCACGTGTTAAAATAATTTCCCAATTAAATTCTATCCTCTTCAGCAAGGGAGAAGGAGTGGAGAATGTATATGGCAGTCAACTAGCTTCTCCTTCCCCAAAAGGAAGGACTATAGATTCCTCCACCATGATTTCCATGATTCCTGCATAGCATAATTTCTGCAGGGATGTTTTCTGCCTCTCAGTTTGTGTTTGGGAGCTCTGTGTTACAACTTTGGGTAGCTTTTGAATTGTATCATTATGCAGCCTTTCTGCTCTCTTGGGAGACCTTGGTCATCTTCAAAACAAGGACTAACAATTTCAATTTTTTAAAAAAAGATCTATAAAAATTGCTAGCACTATCAGTCCAGTTCCAATTTGAATTGCCTTTGGTTTAACCTGCGCCTTACCCTGAAAATCCATCTACCAGTGAATAATCTTTACGATAGTCTTCCGTCACTGGATAGTGTGAAGCAAAGCTCACAACAAGCTGTGCCCCTTCCTGACACCCCACACTTATTTTGTTGTTGGTTCCAGGCTGGAGAGCTGGTGGAGTGCATTCTTGCCAAGCCCAATCTTAAAATCATAGAGATTTATATAGTTTTGTATCAGCCCTTCATCCTAATTCTAGAATTGGGCAGATGGCAGAAAGCAAAGTGTATTCTAAGAGTATGTATTGGAATGCCATAAGAAAAGATAATGACTAAAATTTGTTTTCATAGTGAAACATTTAATATGCATGACATACACTACACAATTACTCACATTCTTAACATGAAATGGATAAACGTTTCCAGAAGGCATCATCTTCCAACAATTCTTTCAAGTGAATGCCAAAGGAGGGAAAAAAAGCTAGTAAGATTTCTGTACAGAACATACCATCATTGTCTCCAAATCTATCAGATGTGTTTTCATGAAAATTAGAGTCAGGTTAAAAGAGAGGCATCCAAAATTTATTTTTTCTTAGGGTGGAGATAAGTCAGTGATTCATGTAAGACCACTGTAAGACATGTAAGACATTCTGTTTCCATTAGGGAAGGTCTGTGGATGAGAGCTTCCAAAACATATTTGTCTGTATTTACAGTTTCAATTAATTTTTAGTTTAGGCTAGATAAGATAAAATATCCCATAGAGGAGGGTAAAACTATCCCGATAGCATACCCAGCAACACCAAAACCTGTTCATTTTTTAGAAAATGTTTTTATCTGCTTTCTGATTTCTGTTCCATTTGCTTTCTGACCATATTTCAATTACTCGTCCACTCCTCTTGCATGTATGGCGTGTGAAGCCATCCCAAACCAGCTGCAGTCCAAAAGCCTCCCCTCTGTTTCCAGACACCTATATCTGCCTCTTCAGTCATGAGCTCTCTATCTTTCTCCATACAGTTTTAGAAAATTCACTATGATTGCTGATTTAAGAGCCTGGTGCTAACTTAACATTGAAAATTATATGTCATTATTCCACCATCACTGTAGCTGTCTATTTCTCTGACTAATCACATGAAAAAAAATGCTATTATTACTTTCTTGTCTATTAAATGCTAGGCAAGCAACAGACAGCGACACAAACTAATTACATTGATGAGTGGTGTCCCTCAGGAGACAGCACTGAGTCTGACGCCCTTTAACGTCATCACGAGTGACATGGCAGTGGGACGGAGCGCACCCTGAGCAGTTTGCGGATGACACCCAGCCGTGTGGTGCGGTCGACGCGGCCGAGGGACGGGATGCCGTCCAGAGAGACCTGGCCAGGCTGAGCGCTGCGCCCAGGGGAACCTCCTGAGGCTCAGCACATCCAAGCGCGAGGCGTCGCACCCGGGTCGTGGCAACCCCCGCTGCCAGTACGAGCCGAATATACTGGATATAAGGAAGAATTTTTTTTTACAGTCGGGGTGATGAGGTACTGGAATAGGTTGCCCAGAGATGCGGTGGATGCTTCATCCCTGGAGATGGACTCAAGGTCGGGGTGGATAAGGCTCTGAGCACCTGATGGAGCTGTGGGTGTCTCTGTTCATTGCAGGGAAGTTGGACTATGTGTGTTTTAATACTCCCTTCCAACTCTAATGATTCTATGATTCTACAGTTCTATGATTCTACATTCTACTTTCAGGCTGGGATTATATCTAGGTTTTACAATAAAATGAAGATTGCTAGTATCACCCATTCACTATTATTACATTTATTTTTGAGTGACACTTATTTCAGACAGCATGCTGGCAAAATTTCAAGACTCTGATCCAGGAATCTTCAACATATGGGCTCTACTAAGGTGCTGAACAGAGGTAGGGTATAGCAGAGCAGCAAGCAGGAGAAAAGCAGACCTTGCAGTGAGTCAGCTGCTGTGGATGCAGACATCTGTACAAAACCAGGCAGTGATGTGAGGCCCCATGCCCTGGGCAGGTCTCAGGAAGCTGGAGACTACAGGCTTGTTGTAGGTTCCACTCTTAATTTTATGCTCCCAAAGCACTCATGGGATCTTTGTTCTATTCACTAGTTGTTTTTTTCCTTGATTTCTCTTTGAGGCTTATTTCAGAAGTTGATTTTCCTCCCTTGACTTCTACAGTACTTCACATATTTTTCCAGGGATACTTTCCTCTCCTTTTCTGTTTCTTTTTCCACTTTCATAGTATTCATTTATGCAGCAATGGCCACTTTCCCATCATTCCAGGTATCAATTGCACCAGCGACAGGCTGTCTGTTCTTCCAGATGAACACAAATGGATAACACAGAATTAGACTAACTTTACTTCTGTAATTACTCAGTTAGTAGGAGATGTTATATGTGATATTAAACCATCAGGAAGGAGCTTTGTCTCCTGCTTTGAAGTGCTGGGCCACTATCAAATTTCCTATCCTTATCAGTACAACCGTCTGTGTGGCTGGTGATGTGTCCAAAACATTGGAGGAATAAAGGGCCCATAATTTTCCATCAACTTTTCTCATTATAAAAATGCCATGTAACATTTCTGCAGTATTTTCTGTTGCTAAGACGACTCATTACACATTACATTCCATTTAAGTAACTGTTTGTAAAATGCTGACCCGCTCTGTTTTTGCTGCATGTCATCCATTCCTGTTGTCTGTGAAGGGTTACAGACGCAATATCTCCCTCAACTATGCTGTTCATTATGACCAATGGTTGCCCTGATGCAGTTCAAACCTAACTGGTCACAAAAAGAGCATCAAAATGTCTGATATCAAATGGCAATCGGCAGTTTCTGCTGAAAACCAGAACTCTGCTTCATCACTGAAAGTTTAAGATGTAATTTTACAGAAGATATGCAAAGAAAAACAACTTGTAATGCACAATTTACTAAAAGTTGCTAACTGCAAGATAATTGAAAACATCATCCTTCCTCTGCTGGTAGTTACACTCACTGAATTTTAGATTGCTTTGATTACAACTCGAGCTAGAAATGCATTACAGATGTTTCACACTGACACCCAGCTGAGGTGCACGAAGTCTGAGCAGACATCAGTTTCATCACTAAAGCGTTCTCAAACACATGGGTTCCAATTTGTACAAGGCCTTGTGATTCAGAGGAGGTTCAGAATAGATATCAGGGAAAGGCTCTGCCCCAGAGGGTAATGGGCATGGAACAGGCTGCCCAAGGCAATGAGCACGGCCCCAAGCTGCTGGAGCTCGAGAGGTGTTTGGACACTGTTCTCAGAGATAGGGTTTGAATTCTGAGTAGTTTTCTGTGCAGCCAGCAGTCAACTTCAGTGATCCTTGTGGGTACTTTCCGACTTGGGATATTCTATGCTTATCTGATTATTTATTAGTTATGGTGTGAGACATCCATACATCTGCCTTTGATCCTTAGAATGCAGCTACGGCAGAGATAGGCAAACTAATATTCAGGTCTCCCTCCTTGGAGAACAGTCTTTGTGAAGAAAATGAGAAAAAATAAGCAAAGAGGGTTACAGCACAGTTCATTTACTACCTGTGGATTCTCATCACATCTGTTCTGATTTTACTGACAACATTAATCCCTGCAGGCCAGTAGCATGTGCAGGGTGGGCAGGCTCCCCATATCCCCCTGAATGCAAGCGTCTGAGTCCACACTTCCTGCTAGAGATTTGGCTGAGACGAGGGGCAAAAGGAGGATGCTTTCCTTGCTGAATCCACACCAAGTATCAAAAGATACTTCCAAGTCACATATCATAGAATCAAAGAATGGCTTAGATGGGAAGGGACCTGAAAAATCACCCAGTTCCAACCCCTGTCATGGGCTGGTTGCCCCCATCAGCTCAGGCTGTCCAGGGCCCCATACAACCCAGCCTTGAGCATCTCCAGGGATGGGGCATCGCAGCTCTCTGGGCAGCAGTGCCAGCACCTCACTGCTCTCTGAGGGAAGAATTTCCCATTAAAATCTAATTTAAATCCCCCCTCTTTTAGTTTAAAGCTCTTTTCCCTTTTCTATCACTATCGGACTATCAGACTTATAACAGTTCCTGATAATTTTAGGCACTTACAAGTTAAATAGGTACTACAAATTCTTTAAGGGTTTTGAACTTTGACGCAAGGTGCACACAACCAACCTGCTTCATATTTCTGTGTATTTTTATGGATCTTAGCTCCTCTTCCTTGCATGTTTTCTCCTTTGGTAACAGTTCTTTAGACAAAGAGTGCATTTTATTTCATGTAAGGAATGTGCCTACTGCGCCCTCAGCCCACCATCCAGCTTGAGGCCTCCTGAGGAAGAAACAAAACCCAAGAATAATAGAATAATGAGTTGTCTTTAGAATCCTCTTTAATGCCGTGTGCCCCACTGTGTGTCCTGTTTTAGTCCCCTCCTGTTGACTGATGACTGGGCATGTGAAAGAAGATGCTTGCTGCAGGGTCATCCTGCGGAGATGGGTTAGCTATTCTAACCAAGTTCTGGGAATAACAGTACATTCTTCCTCTTGCAGAAACAAGATACAATAATAAAGAATTTTAGTCAGATATTACATTGTGTTCTCATCTTTGGCGAGCCTGAAAACATTTTCCACATGAAAAGAAAATAAATAATCAATAAAGGATTTTTCCTCTTCTTCTTTTTTTTTTTTTTTTTTTTTGTGTAAAAGTAACACATGCTGCTGAAAAACATCATATGAAATTACAAAGTCAAATGCAGTGTGTTTTTATACTGACCCATAAAGTGTTTTTAAGCATTGTTTATTTTCAGTACCATGGACCACTGAGCATGCAGTAGACAGCAAGGCAGCATCTGATTCATTTTTATAGATATTTTTCTCACAAAACTTGATTGCATATTCATCCAAACACACCACATGCCAGTTCTTCTCCGTCTGTGATAGTAACGACTGCTGAATGCCATCTCATTTGCAGCAAAGTTTCCTATGAAGACAGGAATGTATCATTGACCCAAAAAAATAAAGGATTGTGATGCCAGTGGGTTCACTGTTTTTGAAAGGAAAAGAATCATGTTTTAAAGCATTCAATACATGCAGGAAGTATGCTTCAGAATGCCTCTCCTGGTGTGTTTTGTTTCCCTTGCTGCACTGCAGACGGCCCTGTATTGTTATTTTCCTTCTTTTCATACCCAAAGCATTTCATCCCTGCTCTTGTTGCATTCCAACACAATGGGAAAAAATATTTTGTCCTGCACTATGCATAGGAATTTCATCTGAAATGCTCCATTCTGCAGGTGAGAAGGGACAGAAAAAGAAGAGTCACTCCATGCTGCTGTGAAGGATAATCTTCTAGCAACTGCTGGGGTTGGACACTGTATCCAGTGGGAAAGCCAACAAAGGGTCCATCATCCATCAGCCCAGCCATAGGGAATCAGCAGGCCACAGCACTGTACCACTGGCTGTACAGCTCATTCCTTTCTTCTCTGCCACAGTTGGTTCAAGCCCAAGTCTCTGCATATGTGACTGTCTAAAAACATTCATAAAACAGAAAATTTTGCCAGCATGATTTCAGAGAGGCTGAGCTCCAACACTAAACAAATAATCAGGCACTTCAAATTCAGTTTTTAAGGATATTTAAAAACCTAACTCTTTCTCTAATGTGCTTCTGCCCTTGATGCACAAAGTGTCTCCTGTAGACTACTGAGCAACATATCACAGAATCACAGAATCACCCGGGTTGGAAGGGACCTCAAGGATCATGTAGTTCCAACCCCCCTGCCTAGCAGGGCCACCAAACACACACATTCAGATCAGGTTGCCCAGGACCCCGTCCAACCTGGCCTTAAACACATCCAAGGACGGGGCATCCACAACCTCCCTGGGCAGCCCGTTCCAGGGCCTAACCACTCTCCTTGTATAGAACTTCCCCCTAACATCCAACCTAAATCTTCCCTCCTTCAACTTGGATCCATTTCCCCTAGTCCTGCTATTGTCAGCCCTTTTGAAGAGTTTACTCCCCTCCTGGGTGTAGGTTCCCTTCAGGTATTGATAGGCTGCAATGAGGTCACCCCGCAGCCTTCTCTTCTCCAGGCTGAACAAGCCCAGCTCCCTCAGCCTGTCCTCATAGGGGAGGTGCTCCAGCCCCCTGATCATCTTAGTCGCCCTCCTCTGGACCCTTTCCAAAATCTCAATGTCTTTCCAAAATCTCAATGTCTCAACATATAGATGGATCCAGCTTGGTTAGCTTATTTATTATCTGGTTTTCCCATGCAGTAGGAGCAGAACCACTCTCCAGTTTTATACAGTACACTATAGAATATGTATGAAGACAAAATTTTAACTGTGTTACAAAAATCAGAACAAGTGGTTAATTCTCCTAAATCTCAGATCTGCCCTTTTTTGCGTGCCGTCTGGCCCCAGCAGTAAAGGAAAAAAGATTTGCTTTATATTCTGAATTTCGAATATATTTTGCTAATAAGGTCTTAATAGATTACTGATTTTGCACAGCTACCCAATTCTCTCCTTTCATTTCTTTTTGAATATGCATGCATGGCGAAGGTAGGATGAAAGGATCAGATGTAATGTCCTCGAATTGCTCCATAGGATTGGATATTAGGAAGCACTTCTCCAAAACTGTGGAAAGGCATTGGCACAGGGTGGAGTCACTCTAGAGGTGTCCAAGAACCATGGAGGTGTGGTACTGAGGGGCACAGTGAACATGGCGAGGGCAGGTAAGTGGTTGGACTTAGTGGTCTTTTCCAATCATAATGATTCTAAGCTATTCAGATGCATGCTTTCCTCCAGCCTGCTCTGCATCTGGGTTTCCTGGAGTGCTTGGGCTAAACTCTTTAACGGGCAGTGGAAGAAATTCTTCACATCAAGCAGCAAACGAATTGAAATAGTTTTACAAAGTAAAAGATAATATGAGTTAGAAGGACTGTGTAGGGAGTGGCAGATTTATCAGAGTACCCAAGGATCTATTGCCCTTTCACTCATCACAGAAATGAGCAGCAAATGCTCTGTCACTGACAGTAGCCTGCTCTGTCATGGCTAGGGTGACAAATCATCCCTCTGGAACACTGTGGCTTTATCTGGGTGCATGCTGAAGGCTGACCTGTGACACAAGGCTGACCAAACAAGTGAAAAGCTTCACTGTAGGGTAAATTTCACTCCAAGTTCAACTGCCTTAACCAGCAAGATCCAGAATAGCCTTGCAACCCTCAATGGGTGGCAAGTACTACTACATTTACCCCAAACTGTATCCAGATACATATGAGCCATACTGGTGCAAGCCCCTAGTAGAATTCACATTTCAGCAGAATCTGGAAGATGTGAGGACAAGATCCATCTGTAGGACTGCCATCTTCAGTTTGCTGAGAATCCCTCCCCCTCAGCAACCCCTCTAGTAGCCAGGATTCAGGCCTTGGCTCTCCATCTGTTTGTCCTCCTTTGCAGCACTAATAAAAACATTGCATATGCTATCTACTGCTAACTACAACATAAAATAATTAAAAAGAAAGGTATATGTTCTTGGCAGGTCCTTCTTAAACAAACAGGTCCAGGCTTCAGGCAGAGGGCCATTCTTGGCCAGGGGACATCTTGTGAGCCAGAGCATGCACCTGGAGGAGCCCCAGACTGCACCAGGAGACATATGAAATCCATTATCGCTTGGAAATAACAGTGGAGCAGTGAGTGAAGGTGCAGGTGCAGAGTGAGGGATGACAGGAGAATCCACTGCAGCCATAAATCTGGGGGAGAAGCAGATGTCTCACCCCACCTCTAAAACACACTTTCCTTAATGTGGCTCCAGCCAGGCTATGTCTCCTTTTTCAAGTGTCAAAAACCATTCAGCTACGAGTACGTGGTGAAAGCTGTCTGATGCCACAGAACAGGAGGCAGAGTGGAGGTTGAAGCAGCACATTTCTAGGAAACCTTCCCATGCTTCTAAATTCTCCCAAATCCCTGCACTCCCTCCTTTCTCCTCCTTCCTTCCTTCCTTCCTTCCAGGCAGGAAGCACCTAAGGAGGAATGACAGCAGGAGATGGTGGGAGAGCTGATGAACTGCCTGACCTTTCCTACAGGAAGGCATCCCACAAAAAAAAAAAAAAAAAAAAGATGTTTCTTCAACTGTCCCAGTTTCTTCTTTCACTGAATTTTGAAGAGGTGAAGAAGGACCTTTCCTGCCTCTGAAGGGAAGGGAAGGGAAGGGAAGGGAAGGGAAGGGAAGGGAAGCATAATGTTCAATCAATTTTAACTGTGAAATTTACTTACATGTTTTAGAGGTGGTTCAAGATTTCAATGCTGCCCAAGTGAGTCCAAATATCAAGGCCACTGGTCTGAGTACAGCTCTGTTTGCCTTGGGATTGTAGCCACCCCTACATGGAAGCAGTCCTTGCTAAGAGCACAGTGTCACTGATGCAAGTGCAACTGCAGCACTCCCTGCTATTCCCCACTTACACTTCCCTGTGCACTGATATAGGCTGTGCTCCTGCTGTATTTCAAGCACAGATGAGCCCATGTTGACATCAAATTTAAGGAAGACACTACAATGCAATAAATTCTCAGCTACATGTCAGTGCACCTGCAAGGGTGTCTGTATACTTATGTCTGCTGTTGGCATTGCTCTCCTGCATCTCTACAACTGACAATCTATGCAGAAATGGGTGTTGGAGACTGAATTCCTATATATATACCAAACACCATATAGGTGTTTGGTTTCTTGGTCACTGAGACTAAGATCTGTCTGGAGCATCTGCTTTTTGGTCATACACTGTGGATCTTACACCAGTGCAGAGCTAGGATGTGACCAGGGAACAGTTCTGTAATGCTGGAGTTCAGAAGTGTGTCTATATTCCTGGGGCAGACATAAGCTAATTTTCCAAAGAGAACTGAGAAAGATCTCGAAGCCTGAGCTTAGGAATAAAAGGCTTGTAAATTAAACATGCATGCATGCTATCATGGGGTGGGAAGGCAATGCCACCTCATCAGCTCTGGTTCCATCCAAAAGGCAATGCTACAAACTAAGCAGAGCCGAGTAAATTATCTCAGCAGCAACAGTGCTGGTCTAAAGTAAGTTTAATAACTGCATTCTTCTGACTACTCTAATTATTAAGTATTTCAGTTACATGAACCATAGTTTAATGCCAATCCTCCTCCCAGTGGCTTTAGTGTGTATAAGGGAAAAACAAAAAGTTTGTGCAGATAGCTCAGACATGGGGCTCAAACTTTAGAGCAATCACAGCATCTCTTACATAAATACCAAATAAACGGAATAAAAGAATGTTCTGAAGATAGTTTGGTGGAGTATGTACAGTATCAAATGATGAAAATACCTCTCAGGACTTGCCCCACATCAGGGAAATGTTATGGTGTTATTCTCTAGCACAGCTGTTCTCTAAGCAACAAGCTTCCCACTGAAGATAGGTACAGAATATGGACATCATTTCAGAAAGCATTGGATTTTATCATACAGACATGAATCAAAAAACGTGTTTGAATAAATTTAACCCTTGATTATCTTTCAGATTCTAAAATAAAAATCAGTCTTGAGTCTGAACATAAAGCTCAGTGTAACTTTGGCTAAGGAAAGCTGAAATCCAGTTGAACAGTTTTTCATACAACTCTACACCTTTACAGACACCTAACTGAAGAGCCTGGTTTACTGCTCCCAAATCAGAACTGATGTCAGAAAAAATCAAATAATAACCCATATGAGACACCATCAGTAACTGACTCAGAAAGGTTGAAGCCTAAAAGTGCTGTAACTGAGAAAACAAGATGTCATTTCAAGACGTTTGATTGGAATAGATGATCAGACGCCTGCTTTGGCCTCCCCACATGGAATTGCAACGTACTTTTGGTTTCCTTATTGATGTAAAATAATCAGCTGTAATAGGATCTATTTTCAACGTAAATATCAGACCTGTTGCCAGAAAGTGAACAAACAGCTCTGATCACTGAGGAACTGCTTGAGCAGTTATGCAGTAATTCAGCTGGTGAGGTATCAGGTATGAGTATGAGTAATGGGATTTAAACATGAATTCTATGCAGAAATTCTGTGTGCTGGGTTTACTGCTTTGTTTGAAAGAATAATACTGCTGGTATCAACAGGAAATCAGGTGATTGTTCTTAGAGATCCCGTCAACTTTTACTTTAGGAAAAAATTAAGTAAAATCATTGCTTTTCTCTGCAGAGCAATGAGTAGAAAGGTAAATCCTTTCACTGGGCCACAAATTGTAGACAGCATTGAACAGCTGCCAAGGATTATTCCTGACATTTACAATGAAATCAGAGGTGAGTAACACACTTTGAAGGTTGAAAAACAAAACCAGTCATAACTGATTCGGTTTTACCACATGCAGCAAATGAGAGTTGTTTCCCAAATAACCAGGGAAGCCAGGGAAGTGGGTGTTTGTTTCCCAGTGAGTGTCAGTGGGGTTTGGACACAAAAATTAAAGTCACAGGACAAGAGAGTTGCAGATGGCATTTTAAGCCTGTGAATTATCTCCCTGAACTAAGGCCATCGTTAAAAGAGTAGCTGGTGTTACTCGTCTGGTGTTACACCCAGCTGCTTGGACTGAAAGAACAGGTGTTTTCTTTCTCACCACTTGAATTCACAAGCGAGTTCCCACACACTTGAGGAGGCTGGAGGTCAGTTAGTTACCAACTGCGCAGAAAAGAGAGTAAAGAGAAAAGCTATTTCTCTGCCTGTTCGTATTTCACATTCTGAGGTGTCCAGACTTACATTTCAGCTGGGACAACAGAACTTCAGAGGGAAAAGACAATGCTTATGTTACTGTTTTCCTCCTGAAGGACTTTCCCGCTCCAACTATTCAAAATACATGATGACAAAGTTGGATTTTATCTTTCCTTCCTATTTCTTAAATTAGTGGAACCTCAGGATATGGTTTCACATACAGGTAGGGCTGAACTATGCTCACAGCATTACCCAAAGCATCGCACTCTCCACATATTTTCAGATCTATGTTCCTGCTCCTTCCTCTCAAGTTCAGCATCCAAAGCTCCCAATCTACAGAAGGCAATCAGCTCAATTTCAGATGATTTCACACACACACACACAAAATTGGTTCTTCAGCTGCCAAACTTAAATAATCAGAAAATCATAATCCATCATCCTCTTCTCTGTGCACAATATTTCTGTGTCACCCATGTGACATGGGAGCCCACATAGTTCTGTGGCACCAGGGCTTCCAAACAGGCAAAGGCAAGATTTGAAAGCACAGAACAAGTGAAGAGGAAGAGGCAAAAGTTTCACACCATATATAGTAAGCTAAAAGAATGAGAAATCAAGATGCAAATCAAGGATAGTGCAAAAGACAGTTGGAATAGGTATGGGCAAGAACAAGGTAAAAGAAAATTGTCTGTCAGAAGGATGGAGATATCTCCAGTGAAATGCTATTCACAAAAATGCAGTTTGTTAAATGTATGAGAAACAGAAATGAAGAGAGGCATCTAACAAAGACCTTTGGGGGACAGCCAGAGAAAGCCATTAGTTGTAGATGTATTTTACAAGTAAAAATGAAATGAAACTACACTAAACACTGCTCAGCTTCATAATGCTTAGCTTGAGTAATGCACCTTATAGCTGTAAGTGAATCTGTAGATCTGCATGCTCTACATCCAAACACTCCACACTGAACACATCCAGAAGCATAGCTTAAGTGCTTGATTTGTGTCATGAAGGGGAGATACCAATACTCCTCAATTATCTAGCAGTAAAGGTTAGAAAGCTATTTTCACTGTTAAAAAACAATAGGATCAATAGGATATTCCTGTTCAAACTAAATATTTTTTCTTTTTCCCTTAAATTCAAGGTTACCATTTGGAAAAAGTAAAATTCCGGGGGGGGTTGGAGGGAGTGAGTTGGGGGAGGAGAAAAAAAAAAAAGCATATCTCCTACCCAGCAAGCTGAAGAGTGAAAGACTTCGGTAAATTGTACCTCCTATGGGAAAAAGAGGAAGCAGAACAGTTGTTACAAGGGTTGAAAAGATCAAAAAGGGACCTCAGTTACGGCTTGATAAAAAAATTGTTTTGTGAGTATGTTTCCCCTATGGGCAGCTTTGTACTCTGTCACACTTGTGCTATGTGATATTGTGATAAAAGGTCATATACTCTGTGTTCAGCAACATACAAATCTGAAAGGAGAGAATTGGCTGTGCCATTGCCTGTAACAACACTGAACATTTTAAAAGCTATCAAAGCGCCTCCTTCTTACTTTTATTAATGCAAATACTTATTCCCAAATCAGAAATCACCTGAAATAAATTATTTCCTTCTAACCACATAACTCTTCACCTTCTTTTCAGTCTGGACAGGCTTACAATTGGTGTTAGTTTCTGGTGCCAAAAAACAGGACAGCCTAAGGACCTCCAGTTCAGTGCCTTGTTCCCAAAAGCAGCTGCTTAAAACACCTTTCTGATGGAGGCAATACGAAAAATCTTCCTCTGCAGAAAACTGTCTGCTGCAGGCTGTTCCAAAAGCAGGGCGTTTTCAGTACTTCCCCACAGCAGCTTTGCTGGTCATGACATAGACGTTAAACATTTCTGCACCCACCAATTTCTATGCAACAAGAAATATGGGGACTTCTGTCAATGTGAACACATTTATAAGATGAATTTATAGATTAAGCTGTCTCAAGAGATTGTGGAATCGCATTATATCCCAATAAGCATTCCTTTCCTTTCTTCTACCTCACCAGAAAAATCTTTGTTTTCCTGATTGCATCAACAAGTTGCCTTAAGAGCAATGCAGATGTCATCTGTAGGATTACAAGCTGAACCACAAAAATCATAAAAGGTTATGGAAACAACTTTCTGCTCAAATCCCTGCTGCCATTTACTGTGGGGCTTGAAAAGCTAAGCTTTTTCTTTGGAATCTTATGTATGTGAAGTGGTACTATTGTTCTGTGCTCAATATTAAAAATGGACACAAAGAACCACGTGGATCAGATTATAACATAGCTAAAGAATGTAGAGAAAACTTTGAAGAAAAATCACACAAATTCGCAGTGATTGGATTCCATTAGATCAGTGGGTCAGTTTGGAGCAGGAGGAAAAGAGCCAAGGCAGTCAAATGAAAAGAGGCTCACCCTCAAACTGGCTTGAAAAAAAGTCACAGAAAGGAAAATATACATTTGAATGTTTTTCCATCTATGCACTTAGGATAGATTCTTATGCTTTTCGATAACTTTTTTCAAGAATGCACTGAAGCACTGCTCTCTAGCTAAAGTAGGCTTATATGCAATCTGTCATATATTGCTTAAGTTGCAGATCTTCCAAAAATAAGGAAAACATTATTAAAAGCTGAAAGAAAATATTTTAGGATTATATTTCAATAAGCTAACAAAAGATACAAAGAGCCAAATTAATCTCTGTTGCCATCACACTGACGACAACAGAACTGTGTTTGGGAAGGTCTGCATCAGTATTGCCAGACATATATCTGCAACTTACAAAACAAGAAACACAGTGAGCCGAATTGCTGCTGCTATCTGCATCCCTGCAGACTCATCTGCTTTCACAGCCACTCAGACGGAAACTTAGTGCATAGGTCCAGTCAACCAGTCCTTACGGATAGAGACCTCATCTCTCTGCTTTGTTAGTGTGAAGATACGAGTTGAGACGTGTAACATTGCCAGTACTGTTATAAATTGCCCTGGTGAGTCAGACCCGCGGTCTGTTTAGCTCAGTACTAATGTAGATCTAGCAGTGGTAAAGTGAACACTCTTTAGAGTATGACTTTGCAAGTCCTACTGTTTTAAGCCCTGTCTTTTGCCACCATCCAGAAAGACAGATGTCATCGAGTACAGCCCTATTTTTTCAGTACCCCTTTCTGCACATGCCTCTGTGACAGCTTTTTTCCAGCCTACCTTTACCGCTCCTGAGGCAGAAGGCTCTAGATGTGCTTTTCTTTTTCTGTTTCAAACCTTTCCCTAATGCATATCACTAGTTTTTCCATGTCATCTGCTACTCATGTTGTAGGACACAGATCAGAAATTCTTCATTTCAGTTATGCATTGCCTTCTAGATTTTCTTAATCAATCACAAACCTCCCCAGCCATTCCCCCACAGACTGGGGAGTTTCAGCTTTTTCTGGGGTGTCACAAAGGTACAGTAACACCATGGATCAGTCTAGTGCTGGCCAGTACTTCATAGTAAATTCACAAGGTTTCACAGAGTCATAAAATGACCTGGGTTGAAAAGGACCACAAAGATTGTCCAGTTTCAACCCTCCTGCTGTGTGCAGTCACCAACCACCAGACCAGGCTGCCCAGAGCTACAACCAGCCCGGCCTTGAATGCCTCCAGGGATGGGGCATCCACAGCCTCCTTGGGCAACCTGTTCCAGAGCCTCACCACCCACTGTGTGAAAAACGTCTTCCTAATATCTAACCTAAACCTCCCCTGTCTTAATTTAAAACCATTCCCCCTTGCCCTATCACTATTCACCCTTGTAGACAATCATTCCTCCTCCGGTTTACACACTCCCTTCAAGTAGTGGAAGGCCACAGTGAGGTCTCCCTGGAGCCTTCTCTTCTCCAAGCTAAACAAGCCCAGTTCCCTCAACCTTTCCTCACAGGAGAGGTGCATTCAGCCCTCTGATCATCCTAGTGGTCCTCCTCTGGACCCACTCCAAGAGCTCCACATCCTTCCTGCACTGGGGGCCCCGGGCCTGGACGCAGTCCTCCAGATGGGGCCTCAAAAGAGCCGAGCAGAGGGGGACAATCATCTTCCTCTCCCTGCTGGCCACCCCTTTTTTAATGCAGCCCAGAACACAGTTGGCCTTCTGGGCTGCAAGCGTACACTGCTGGCTCATGTCCAGCTTCTCGTCCACCAGGACCCCCAAGTCCTTCTCTGCAGGGTTGCTCTCAAGGAGATCTTCCCCCAGTTTGTATAAATACCTGGGATTGCCCTGTCTCAAGTGCAGCACCCTGTACTTGACCTTATTGAACCTTACTAGGTTTTCATGGGCCCACTTCACTGGGCTGTCCAGGTCCCTCTGGATGGCTTCTCTTCCCTCCAATGTATCAACTGCACCACTCAGCTTGGTGTCATCTGCAACTTGCTGAGGATGATCTTGATGCCATTGTCTGTCATTGATGAAGATGTTGAAGAGCACCGGTCCCAAGACCGACCCCTGAGGGACACCGCTTGTGGCCGGCCTTCACGTGACACAGAACCATTGATCACAACACTTTAGAGAGAAGGATGTGGTGAGGGACCATGTCAAAGACTCTGGGAAGTCCAGATAGTTGACATCCACTGCCCTTCCCCCATCCACTGAAGCCATCATTCCATCATAGAAGGCCACCAGATTGGTCAGGCATGATCTGTTCTTGGTGAAGCCATGCTGGCAGTCTCAAATCACCTCGTCATCTCGTATGTACCTTAACAAAGCTTCTAGGAGGATTGCTCCATGATCTTCCTAGGCACAGAAGTGAGACTCACCGGCCTGTAGTTCCCCTGGTCTTCCTTTCTCCCTTTCTTAAAAAGGGGGGTAACATTTCCCTTTTTCCAGTCACCAGGGAATTCACCAGACAGCCATGATTTTTCGAATATGGTGGGGAGTGACTTGGCAACCACATCAGCCATCTCTTTCAGAACTCTAGGATGGATATCATTTGGTGCCAAGGACTTATATATGTTCAATTTCATGTGAAGGATTCATACTTGTTCAAACCACTACAGTGGGACAGAAACCACACCCCACTCCTCCTGCCTGTGTACCTGTAGAATCCCTTTTTGTTATCTTTCATAGAATCACAAGGTTGGAAATGACATGTAAGATCATCTAGTCCAACCATCCTCCCATTACCATTGCTACCACAAACTAAACCATATCTTGTAGCTCCTCATCGAGATGCCTCTTGAACACTGCCAGGGACGGTGACTCCATCACCTCCCTGGGCAGCCATCGCAGTGCCTGACCACTCTCTGAGAGAGAAAGTTTTTCCTCATGTCCAACCTAAACCTGCTCTGATACAACTTGTGGCCATTACCCCGTGTCCTGCTCATTGCCTGGGAGAAGAGGCCAAACCCCTCCTCATCACAGCCTCCCTTCAGGAGGTTGTAGAGTGCAATGAGGTCTCCCCTGAGCCTCCTCTTCTCCAAACTGAACAATCCCAGCTCTCTCAGCTGCTCCTCATAAGCCCTGTGCTCCAGACCCCTCACCAGTTTGGTGCCCTTCTCTGGACACGTTCCAGGATCTCAATGTCTTTCTTGTAGTGAGGAGCCCAAAACTGAACACAATACTCAAAGTGCGGCCTCACCAGAGCTGAGTAGAGGGGGATGATCACCCCCCTGCTCCTGCTGGCCACACTATTTCTAATGCAGGCCAGGATGCCATTGGCCTTCTTGGCCACCTGGGCACACTGGCTCATGTTCAGCCGAGCATCAACCAACACCCCCAGGTCCTTCTCTTCTTCACACTCATCCAGCCACTCATCCCTAAGCCTGTAACGCTGTATGGGGTTGTTGTGGCCAAATTGCAGGACCTGACACTTGGCCTTGTTGAACCTCATCCCATTCACCTCAGCCCAGCGATCCAGCTTATCTAGATCCCTCTGCAGGGCCTCCCTACCCTCAGGCAGATCAACACAGTCCTTGCCAGGTTCAGCTCCATCTGCTCTCAGTTTAAGCTGCAGGTCCTTGCACAGCCATGACAGACACCTACCTCCCCTGCTCAACTTCTGCTGGGATATGGAGAGCCTTTGCACTCTCTGAAGGGTGTCCTTAAAGAGCTGCCAGCTCTGATCTGTGCCTATGCCTTTAAGGACAGTTTCCCAGGGGATCCCACTCAGCAGTTCCTTGAACAGCTGGAAATTTGCTTTCCTAAAGCACAAGGTCCTAGCTCTGCTTTTTGCCAGGTCTGCATTCTTCAAGATCACGAACTCCACCAAGGCATGGTCACAACAGCCCAGGCCGCTTCCAGTCCTAACCTCTCTAATGCTCTCCTCTGCATTAGTGAGCACCAGGTCCAGTAAGGCTTCACCTCGGGTTGCTCCATCTATTACCTGGACCATGAAGTCAACTTGACAGACTCCAGAAATCTCCCAGATTGTCTACCACCTGCCATGCCACTATCCCAGCAGATATCCAGGTGATTGAAATCCCCCATCAGGACAAGGGCCCATAAGTGTGATACCTCCTGCAGCTGAAGCAAGAAGGCCTCATCAACAGCCTCCTACTGATCAGGCTGCCTGTGGCAGACCCCAACCACTAGATGCCCTTTACTGGACCAATCACTGATTTTTACCTACAAGCTCTCAATCTGATCGTGGCCGTTGCTGAGACACAACTCTTCGCAATCAATCCACTTCCTAACATAGAGGGCAACTTTGCCACCCCTCCTACACTGTCTATCCCTTCTGAAAAGCCTGTAGTCCTCAATCATGGGATTCATCCCACCATGTTTCCATGATAGCAATTAGGTCATACTTTCCCAATTGTGCCATGGTTTCTAGCTCCTCCTGTTTATTTCCCATGCTGCGCGCATTGGTATAGAGGCACTTCAGCTAAGCTATTGGTCTTGTTGACTTCTCAGAGGACCCCTCCCTAGTACCTCCAGGATAAGTCTGGGGTTTTCCCTTACCATCTCCCAGGTGACAGTGTTCTCATGTGCTACTCTGTCACCTAGTACACTCCCTTTCCCATCGTATCTGGTTTAAAGCCCTGCTAACCAGCCCAGTCAGCTTGTTCCCAAGAATATTTGTGGCCCTTCTAGTCAGTCAGCTCCTGTCCGCTGTCATCATTCCCCCTTTCTCAAGGCTGGGTCCCAAGCCATAGTACCCAAAGCCCTGAGGATGACACTATTCTCAAAGCCATTCATTCAGTCTGCCCACCCTCCTCCTTTTGTGCGGATCCTCAGTGAGGAAAGAGGAGAACACAACTTGCACTCCGGATGCCTTCAGAAGCCCTGAAGTCCCTTTTGTTTGCCTGAGAATTTCTTTTGCCTACCTCTTCATTTCCATGGAAATGAACTGGTGGAAAACCAGTAGAGGATAATAATCAGAGGGCTTAACTAGGTGAGTAATGTTCCTAGCAACATCTCTCACTCGGAGAGTGGGTGATGGGAGATTTAGATTAGATGTCTGGGGGAAGTTTTTTACTTGGAAAGTGGTGAGGTGCAGGAACAGGCTGCCCAGAGAATCTATGGATGCCTCATCCCTGCAGGTATTTAAGGCCAAGTTGAAAGGGGCCATGGGCAATCTAATGTAGAATTTGATCTAGCAGTTGGCAACCCTGCCAGTGGCAGGGGAATTGGAATGTGATGATCCTTGAGGTGCATTCCAACCCAATTCATTCTGTGATTCTTAAGCACTGCCAAGGACACATTAGAAGGAAGGGACGCCATCCACGGGGATCTCAGCAAACTCAAAAGTTGGATCCATGTGAACTTACTGAGGTTGAACATATCCAAGTGCAAAGTTTTGCACTTGGGTCAGAAGAATCCCAGATACATATACCGGCTGGGAAAAAAATTCCTTGAGAGTAGCCCTGCAGAGAAGGATCTGGGTTCTGGTGGATGAAAAACTGAATATGAGCCAGCAGTGTGCACTTGTAGCTCAGAAGGCAAATGGTACCCTGGGCTCCATCAGAAGAGGGGTGGACAGCAGGGACAGGGAGGTGATTGTTCCTCTCTACTCTGCTCTCATGAGACCCCAGCAGAAGTACTGCATTCAGGTCTGCAGTCCCCGGAACAGAAAAGATGTAGAACTGTTGGAGAGGGTCCAGAGGACAGCCACTAAGACGATCAAAGGACTGGAGCATCTCCTCTATGAAAACAGGCTGAGGAAGTTGGGTTTGTTCAGCCTGGAGAAGAAAAAGCTGTGAGAAGACCTCATTACAGCCTTTCAGTATTTAAAGGGAATTATAAAAAGAAGAGGAATCTACTTTTTACTCCGGTAAATAGTGTTAGGACAAAGGGGAATGGTTTTAAGGTCACCAAGGGAAGGTTTAGGTTGGAGGTCAGGAGGAAGTTCTTTACAGAGAGAGTGGTGAGGTGCTAGAACAGGCTGCCCAGAGAGGCTGTGATGCTCCTTCCCTGGAGGCATTCAGCCCACGTTGGATGGGGCCCTGGGCATCCTGATCTAGTACCAGGTCTGGAGTTTGGTGGCCCTACCTGTGGCAGGGGGTTGGAGCTTGATGTTCGTTGGAGTCTCTTCCAATCCAAGCCATTCCATGATTCTATGACAGGCCCCAGTACTGACTCCATAGGATCACCACTCACGACTGGTTGCCAGCTGCATTTAATTCAATTCACCATCACCTTCAGACAGCTCTTAATCCAGCCGAGAGTGTACCTGTCCAAGCCATGAGCTGCCAGCTTCTCCAGGAGAATACTTTGGGAGACAGTGTCAATGGCTTTACTGAAGTCTTAGCAAGTTATATCCATAGCCTTTCTCTCATCCACCAGGCAGGTCACTTGGTCATAGAAGGAGATCGTGTTGGTCAAGCAGCGCCTGTCATGAACCCACGGTGGCTGGACCTGATCCACATGCACTGTGTGGTCACACTCAAGATGATGCTCCATAACTTGCCCAGTTACCCACATACTCCTTACTTTTAAGGATAACTGTCCTTACTGTTAACGACAGAAGCAAATCAGGCACTGAGTACCTCAGCCTTTTTTCTCATTCTTACTGGTAATCATAGTACTGCTGTGTCTCGAACCCTAGCCCTGACCTGTGAGCACTCAAATTTTAATTTCATCTCTTGGACTTCATGCTATCACTTTGACCCTTTGCAAGTGGGGCATAACGAGACAGTCAGAACAGCCAATCTCTGCTGGGTGAAGCAATCATAATAAGACATAGTGTATAAAGGTCATTAAATGAAATTACCTGGTTGGAAATTTTCAGACACTCAAATACTCAAATATAAAGCAAGGTGGTTGCAAAGCAATCGGGTCAACAACATTTCTAAAATACACTGCAAATATCTTGGCAGGATTCATGGCAAGGAATAAAATTTTAGCTAAGGTTAATTACACAACTTCATGGTATTCTCCACAACAACCAGCTTTTCAAATATAAAATATTCTGTAAAACAAATGGGAAACCAACTGATACTGTCTTTCCTTCCAGACTCCCTGCAAAGTTGTGTGTCTAAACCAATTGTGCTCACATTTCAGAAAACATCAGCCTCCCAGGCTGAACATTCGTCTGCCAAATTGTAGTCTGAAAGGTATTTGGGAGTAGGGGACGCAATACTGAATGTTTAATTCCACCAGGGGTTTTTAATGGAAGCACTGACAGCACAACATCGTAACTGCAACTCTATCTTCCTGGATGTTCTCTCTCTCAACTGCTGGTTTGCTTCTGATTCAAAACCACAAACTGCTGAGATGTATCATTTCCAGTTATTTCTTACATTACTTATACTAGGTGTAAACTCTTCCTGAGAACTCAGAGTCCCCCTTCCTGCAAGATGATGCATACAACCTTGCACAAACTCCCATTATCTACAACAGGGCTTTGTGTGAGTGTAAAAGTTTGATCAAATCAGTTTACAAATAAAAGCCTAAAAGACTACATTTGTGAGCATTTTTTTCTCTGACTCCTCTCCTCACTGCAGCTGGGCCATAGTTATCTCTCCCCCTGAGACATACTTCCTTTTCAGCTCAGTGAGTCAAGGCTCTCATCCCATACTTCACAGCATTGTACTTCAGATTTCCATTCCATCCATTCCAATGCTCCTCATTTTTTACACAGCAGACAGAAATTTTTATTCATTTTTTTAGATTTTACCCCTGCAAAAACTCCAAACTCTCAGGCTCAGCTCCTCATAACCTTCACTCATGAATGAAGTTGAAGAATAGCCTACATTTTCATGAAATAGAACATAGCCTCAGCACAGAAGAGACGTGGGAGTGCATTCAGAGAAGGACCACAGAAATGATCAGGATGGAGCAGCTCCCTACAAGGACAGGCTGAGAGAGCTGGGGCTGTGCAGCCTGGAGAAGAGAAGGCTGAGGGAGACCTGAAGGAGGCCTGTCTCTGTCTAATGGGGGCTGTAAGAAAGACAGGGATAGACTATTCAGCAGTATCTGTAATGATAGGACAGGAAGTGGCTTCAAACTAACAGAGGGGAGATTTAAGATGTAGGGAAGAAATTTTTTACAATCAAAATGGTGAAGCACCAGAACAGGTTGCGCAGTGATGCGGTGGATGCCAGTACCAGGAGACATTCATAGAATCATAGAATCATAGAATCATAGAATCACCAAGGTTGGAAAAGACCTAAAAGATCACCCAGTCCAACTGTACACCTATTCCCAATAGCTCCCACTAAACCATGTCCCTCAACACAACATCCAGTCTTTCCTTGAACACCTCCAGGCTCGGTGACTCCACCACCTCCCTGGGCAGTCCATTCCAGTGCCTGACCACCCTTTCTGAAAAGTAATACTTCCTCAATTCAAGGTCAGATTGGACTGATCTCTGAACAACTGATAAAGCTGTGGGTGTCCCTGTTCATTTCAGGGGAGTTGGACCAGATGACATTTAAGGGTCCTCTCCAACTCAAATGATTCTATATTTGATTCCCCAAGCAAGAATTCGGCTATTAGTGGTTTGTTGTTGTTTTTTTTTTTTTACTTAAAGAGCTTCTTTGCACTAAGTTATTTAAAATGCATTTCTAAATAAAAATCTTTGCAGCAAACCAACAAAATAAGCATGGTGTAACAGTTTTCATTTTGAAGCTTGGAAAACAACTGAATATATACTGAGGATCCTTGACTCTCCATGGTGCTTGAGCCTAGACAGCTTTGTTCTCCCAAAACTGTTGTTGGATTCTAAATATTTAGTAGAAATTAAGATCTGTTACATCTTCTGTAAAGGGTCTGTCTTGTCTCAGATTTCTGATCTACTATGCCCATATTTCACAGTGAAGATGAGGTTGAAAGGGACCTTTGAGATTATCTAGTTCAAACCTCCTCCTCAAAGGGGGCAATTACAGCAGGTGATCCGGGGCTGTGCCCTTGTGAGTTTTGAATATCTCCAAGGTTGGACACTCCGCCAGCTCTCATGAGAATATATTGTAACTTTGGATCATCCTCAGAACAGAAAAAAATAGTTTTCTTACATTTAAATGGAGTTTTATATATTTCAAACTTGCAGCCACTGCCTCTAGTGCTCTCATTAAAAGAGCTTGGTTTTGTTGTTTTTACTGCTCACCTCACCAGGCATAATAAACACGTTGATAACTCCAACCAAGTCTCTCCGTTTTCTAGGTGAAACAAACAGGTTCTCAATCTTTTCCCACAGGATGGATGTTCCAGTCCCTTTGCCATCTTCACTGAAGACACTCCAGTATGCCCACATCACCGACAAGACCAGTACTGAACCCAGCACTTCAGTGTCAACTAGAGGCGAAAGATGACCTCCTTCAAAAATTTGCTATCACAAATAGCCTTTTTTCAATCCAAGCAAAGCTATGCAACTGATCATCTCTTCTTACTTCAGCTTCCCAAGATCCTAAAAACATAGGCCCACAACTAGTTCTGCTCTACAGATTTATTTGCTAACATATTTCTTAGACTGGGATACATGAGGCATTTATAATTTACCAGTTAATCCCAGATCTTGGTTCAATCCGGGGAAACTATACTGGCATAATGGAACACACAAGTGTGTGCAACATAAGCGTGCACACCAAATCCAGAACAGGAAGTTAAGCACATTTCCACACTGTTTTCCTCAGGTCTATTCACACTGCTTCCATTGCTGGACTTGCAGCTTTTTGTTTTCACAGACATCAGTAGCATTTCCTTTAGGATAAGGCTTAACTTTGTGTTAGATTTTTTTTTAAAATAGGGACTTTTTTTTCAGAATAGTCATTCTGGAAGATATTCTTGGTTTAGAAATCTGTAAAGACAGATCCAGTATTCCTTGATAATTCATACTGGATGCACTGTCTCTCTGAACTCTGTACAAGCTGGAAAGCACTACAGTCTTGCATTTTTATCATGAAGATAGACTGCTTTGGTTTTCACATTTCACTGTAGCTAGATAGTCACCTTTTGTCAGCCTAAAATCTCTGCTGATCGGTAAAGCCTTTAGCCCAGGTATCTTCTGCAATTTCTACTGCTGAAATTCTTAACTACGCAGAACACTTGCTTGCTGAAATGCATTAAGTGTATCTTGGACATAATTCTGAGTAACTTAATGAGTGGTTAGATCTTGTTTCTAGATTTCCCTCTCACAGTAAAGAGCTTTTGCAACAGATTAATTGCAGAAGTACTTCTATTGTAGGGAATAGTTGTCTGACTTCCCCATAGTGTTTTACAATCAGTCTGTTTCCTGAAGATTTATGTAAATATAAAAGAGGTACATTCATTTAGATGGACTCTTTCAAGAAATCCAAACAAAATAATCTTTTGGTTTTCTTTTTGAGCTGCCTTACATCCTACAGAACTGAAGAATCACTGAGACTTCATTAAAAGAGTTATCAGAAACAAAATAGTTGTACTTCGATGCCCTACAGAGAGCATCTCCTGACTACAACCCACCTGGAGAAAGGCCTCACCTAGGACACCCCAACAATCTTCTGTCCATCTACTCCTGCCAGACACCCTGTCCATGCACACCTATCACAAAAAATGGATCTGCCGCCTTACTCTGTACCTTAGGCCTTCAACATCTTCTTGCAACCCAGAAAGAGGTAATGGCATTATAAATTGTGATGCATATCTACTAGAAGGTATGGCACAGTCAGTAGACAGAGGTGCTTTCAAATCATTGTGGTGTAAATTTCAGAGTAGTGTGGAGATTTTCAGCATGCGCAATCCTCCCACCTTTTGAAAAAAGCTGAAGGGCTTCTACCCACAGGTCCACAAGTGTAGGAATTACACACATCCTATCTTCTGACATTTTTCCATCGTTTAACTGGTCAAAGTAGAACAAATTATAACACACACTTTGCCAGTGCTAATTTTTTGCTCTCCCTTCTTCTCCCAAAGCAACAACACATTTTTGGGGGGTTGGGGAGGAGGGAATCTATTTATTTTTTGTAATTACTTCTGGTCTCAGACCAAGTTTCCAAGTGAAAGCAAATTTCTATATCCAAGTTATAACCTCTGAAAACAGCATATAATGAGAATGCTGACACAATATTAAGTGGAGTGACATGAACGGCGCCAACATAATGTAGTCAAAACATGTGGGAAAGAGTATTTTGTTCCAGAAGGATATGAAATTCCCAACTCAAAATAAAGTATATGTCTGGTATTTACTGGATTCTACCAAACATAACAATTTTGAAAAACATATAAGGGCTTTGGGGAGTATAGAATTCAATAACACTTCAAAACCTCTTAATCTCAGATACACTTGAGACAAAGGGATCCAAAAGCCTCAGTAAGGGGTAACCTCTTTCCTTGCTCTGGAATAGCAAGAGGGGATTCACTCCAAGTGATTAATGCTGATAGACAAAATAGGAGTTCAGCAAAAGATTTGTGTAGGACAGGCATTCAAAAGCCCACATAAAATACAAAACATTATAAACCATTTAAAGTAGCATCTATGCTGCACAAGAGCTATAACACAACACCAGAAATTAATCCTTTGCAAACAGCAGAGGTAGTTTCAACACTGACACAAAGTTGAAATTTAGATGAACCATTATTGCATTGTTTTTTATTAGTTGTTAAACACTGATGTTATATTTACTTCTTCACCTGAGGCCCTCGTCCTTAGGGAATTACAGTTGCAGGCCCTCTGTCACTTGCTCAAGCCAGTTTATAAAGCCTCTCAAACTCCAAATGTCAAGATGAATAAAGAGATCGACCACCACAAGCCACATGGATCCTCACCACATCCTTCTCTCTAAATTGGAGATTTGAAGGATGGACCGTTCTGTGGATTAAGAATTGGTTGGCTGGACGCAGCTGAAGTGTTGCGATCAGTGGTTCTGTGTCACGTGAAGGCCGGCCACAAGCAGTGTCCCTCAGGGGTCGGTCTTGGGACCGGTGCTCTTCAACATCTTCATCAATGACAGACAATGGCATCAAGTGCATCCTCAGCAAGTTGCAGATGACACCAAGCTGAGTGGTGCAGTTCATAGAATCATAGAATCATAGAATCACCAAGGTTGGAAAAGACCTAAAAGATCATCCAGACCAACCATTCACCTATTACCAATTGCTCCCAATAAACCATGTCCCTCATCACAACATCCAGTCTTTCCTTGAACACCTCCAGGGTCGGTGACTCCACCACCTCCCTGGGCAGTCCATTCCAGTGCTGACCACCCTTTCTGAAAAGTAATACTTCCTAATGTCCAGCTGATACATTGGAGGGAAGGGAAGCCATCCAGAGGGACCTGGACAGCCCAGTGAAGTGGGCCCATGAAAACCTAGTAAGGTTCAATAAGGTCAAGTACAGGGTGCTGCACTTGAGACGGGGCAATCCCAGGTATTTATACAAACTGGGGGAAGATCTCCTTGAGAGCAACCCTGCAGAGAAGGACTTGGGGGTCCTGGTGGACGAGAAGCTGGACATGAGCCAGCAGTGTACGCTTGCAGCCCAGAAGGCCAACTGTGTTCTGGGCTGCATTAAAAAAGGGGTGGCCAGCAGGGAGAGGAAGATGATTGTCCCCCTCTGCTCGGCTCTTTTGAGGCCCCATCTGGAGGACTGCGTCCAGGCCCGGGGCCCCCAGTGCAGGAAGGATGTGGAGCTCTTGGAGTGGGTCCAGAGGAGGACCACTAGGATGATCAGAGGGCTGAATGCACCTCTCCTGTGAGGAAAGGTTGAGGGAACTGGGCTTGTTTAGCTTGGAGAAGAGAAGGCTCCAGGGAGACCTCACTGTGGCCTTCCACTACTTGAAGGGAGTGTGTAAACCGGAGGAGGAATGATTGTCTACAAGGGTGAATAGTGATAGGGCAAGGGGGAATGGTTTTAAACTGAGACAGCGGAGGTTTAGGTTAGATACTAGGAAGAAGTTCTTCACACAGAGGGTGGTGAGGCTCTGGAACAGGTTGCCCAAGGAGGCTGTGGATGCCCCATCCCTGGAGGCATTCAAGGCCGGGCTGTTGTAGCTCTGGGCAGCCTGGTCTGGTGGTTGGTGACTGCACACAGCAGGAGGGTTGAAACTGGACAATCTTTGTGGTCCTTTTCAACCCAGGTCATTTTATGACTCTATGAAACCTTGTGACTGCACCGAAAGCATAATAAAGAAACAGCATGAAGCACTAGGAAATACAGAAGGAGGTAATGACATTTTTATAAATCACTTACTGTGAGAAATACAAAAAAAAAGGAAATTGTTAAGAGTGATGAGAATGGTACGAGGTGGATTAGTGAAACAATGGAAGCAACAGAACTGACACAGAGCTGAAAGCTGCAGAAGACACTTTAAGAGCTCTACTCAGCATCTTTGATAAGGCATACATAGAAAGGAAGTAGAAACAGGAAAAGAGGTTGGAAATTAAGGCTTGTACAGGACAGGCTGATGTTGCATTGCTCAAGCAGGAATCATAGAAAAATGAGGAATCGCAGAGTTGTGGAGGTTGGAAGGGTTGCGTGAAGATCATCTAGTTCACTCCCTGCTAAAGCAGGCTCCCTACTACAGGTTATGCGGGAAAACATAGGGGCAGGTCTTGAATATTGCCAGAGGAGACTCTGCCACCTCCCTGGGCAGCCTGTTCCAGCAGTCCAGAACCCTCAAAGGGTGAACATAACAACAAAGAATATAATTACATCTGTCAAAAAGAATTTCCCCTCTGCCTTCCTTCCCTTGCGCTCTGACTGCACACTCTCTCTTGGTGCTGGTTTGGACACTTGTCTGATCAGAGAGCTGTTGTCTCTCCAGAATAAAACTCCTCACTTGTTCCTTCTCTGTTACTTGATCTACCAAATAAGCAATGCTGAGAGCACCATCTTTTCGGTATCAGTGAGCTGTTACATCTGTTTAGCCAACACTCTCCCTAAGATGCAACCCTTAGCTGTGCACAGCAAGGCTGAAGAGCTATGTGGTACAGAAGCATTTTGTGAGCATTTCACAAATACAACAGCCACTAGCCTACTGCACTAGTTATCAAGTGTCATATTAGGCATTACGAACCCACAAACATCTACTGACTCTAACCTTGAACATACAGCATGACTCCTACTACTCACAGTCAAAAATGAACTTCAGCACAGCTTGAATAGGAATGAACAAGTGGCTCTGCAGTTGATACTTAAAATAATGCTGACATCTAGTGGCTGGATCGACTCACACACATCTTCTTCAAGTTGCTGCGTACATCTAGATTCATTTCTTAACCTTCAGTGACGAAAGGTTCCACCTGGCAGGGTAACACCTCTCCTTGTAATATATTGTTCAGTTCAGATGCATCCCAGTTGTGCAGAGGTCATAAATTTTTAATCATATAAAAAGGAGAGGGAAAAAAATGCTATGCTTCCCCTCTTGGAAACTGAAATAATCACAAGTCCATAGGATAAAATAGATTTGAAAACAAAACCTGCTAGTTTTTGCAGTCATTGCAGGGAATTTGGACTAGATAACTTTAAAGGTTCCTTCCAACTCTAAGGATTCTGTGATGGGGTTAAGTCTTCAGCCAGATAGAGCTGAATATATCTGAAGTAGAGTCCATCCTTACCTAAAATGAGGGACATGGTTTAGTGGGAGCTATTGGGAATAGGTGAACGGTTGGACTGGATGATCTTTTAGGTCTTTTCCAACCTTGGTGATTCTATGATTCTATGATTCTATGAAAATGTTAGGAGCCTGAAAATTGTCATATTGGATGAGCCGGAGCCAGGCACCCAGTGACATTCATCAAAACCTGCTGAATGTTTATGAAGACCAACCAGTGGATGTGAGCACAGTGAGGCAGCAGGAGGTGCCTTCCAGCAGTGGCAGTAGCAGGTCACCCTCTGCTAGGGCAAGTTTTTACAAGCACAGCACGAAGGCTCTTGTTCATTGCTTGTGAAAATCATTGAATCACAGAATCATTCAGATTGGAATAGATCTAAGACATCTAGCCCAACCGTCAACCCATCCCCACCATGCCCACTAATCACGTTCCTTGAACACCTCCAGGGATGATGACTGCACCACTTCCCTGGGCAGCTGGTTTCAATACATCACCACTTTCCAAGATTATTTTTTTCCTTATAACCAGCCTAAACTTTCACATCACAACTTGAGGCCATCATCTTGCATCCTATCACTGTTAACCGGGAAAAGAGGCCAACCCCACCTCACCACTAACACCTTTCAGGTAATTGTAGAGAGCAATAAAGTCTTCCCTGAGCCTCCTCTTCTCCAGACTAAATAATCCTAGTTCTCCCAGCTGCTCCCCACAAGACCTGTGCTCCAGACTCTTCACAGCTTTGTTGCCCTTTTCTGGGCACTCTTAAGGGCTTCCTTGTAGTGAGGGGCCCAAAGCTGAACATTGTTCTGGAGGAGCAACCTCACCAGTAAGTAGATAATGCATAGCTAATGGTGGTGATTACATTGAAGAATAGTGTTTTGTAGCTGAGAATTGGCTCTATCAAATAACATCATTGTGCTTCCCATAGCTATTTCCATTGAAATAAATAGGAGGCATTATTTTCAGAGTGACCTATGTGCGTTTTCCAGTGTAAACTAAACATGAGGCCTTCAAAGATCAGAAAAGCTATGCATATATTCATGTAATCACTGAAGTGCAAGATGGTTCTATTTCAGAGTTAAGCATGCTAATCTGAAATTCCCTCAGAATGGCATTAAAAGGGAATTCATTAGCAGAAGACAAGCATATCCTGCATCATATCTATTGCGAGTATAAAATACTCCAGAAGTCAGTAGCTGAACCTTACTTATGCCAGAAACGGAGCTTGTCCATTTTCAATACAAAAAAGGCAAAACCTTCCTGGAAACGATTTAGTGAATTAGATACACATTTCCCATGTTTTTTTCTCCCTACCAAAAAGAGTCCAAAGAGGCTGTAGCTGTGCTTTGCCACAGTACCTTACCCCATTTCAGAGTAAGCTTTGGAGGAAGAAAGCTGTTCTTCCTCCAGGTGTACAGAGTGCTGGAGATAACAAGTTAACAGGTACTAAAGCAGACAGCAGGTAGAATGCCAGTACTCCAGGATGAATGCCCATCCACAGAGAAGCTGCTTAAGGGAGAATTACATAAGTAGGGCCATAACAAGATTGCCAACCACTAAGGAAAGAGTTGTTTGTACTAAAGAGGTGAATTAATGCTTCATGTCATAAAGAAAACCAGCCTATTACAGCATCAGAAGAACAGTTAAGAGTAGAACTCACACACTGCCAAAGTACAAGCCAAGCTCACTTACAACAACCCATCCTTACACATTTTCCCAAGGAGCCTTCAAATTTATATTCACAGCAGTGAAAGCTCAGCAGTGCCTAAAACAATGAAGCTGCTAAGGCAACAGACAATACTATTGTGGCCTGCATGACCTGTGGTTTTTCATATTGCTCGGTCAGAATTCCTGAAACACAATTCTTAGCAACTGAAAACACCTTATTGTAAGTATGAATGCTGTCTTTTTTGAACATATTGCTCAAAGTACTTACATCAAGAAAAAAATGTACGTGTAAAACATTGGTCAATTAAGTCATCGAATGGAACTGACACAGGAATGTCTTTCCTGAGGGCTGAAGACAACCGCTCCTAATATTCTCAATCCCATCATTAACATACTAACAGGAAGCTACTTAAGACAGTGCTTCTAACTTCAACTCACATTACTTAGAAAATGACTCAAATCTCTGTTCCACCAAAGACAAAGCATTGCGCACAGCTTTGTGTGTCGAGTAGTAAAAAGGACTCCCGCAAATGTTCAATTTCCAAACGCTGCAGCTGCCTGCACAGTTGGCAGCCAGCAGTACAGAACACTCAAACAAGATTTATTCAAAATTCATCACAACCGCCAAGCTAGCCTCAGACCTCACTGTTTCCACAACAGAGCCCTCCATAAAGCAGGGGAGGATTTAACCCTTAAAGTCCAAGTAAGGGACAGAAAGTATTTTCATTCAGAAATACTTCAAGAGTTAATGGCTACTGTTTGGCACTACCTTAACACAGACTCCCATTCCAAATACCGTATAGATTATGCCTACAGTTGCACACCAGCAGTCTGACTCAAGCAGAAATACAGCCAGATACAAACCAGAATTGGGAAGTTACCTAAACCACATGCAAACTACAGAATTACAGATTTTTAGATTATGTGCTAGTCCCAACCCACTTGAGGACAACACAAAGTTCAATGCTTTATTTAAAAAATAATAATAATAAATGTCCATCAAAATTTTATTTTAGTAAATGCATCAAAAACTCTTAAAAAAAAAAAAAAATCAGTGATGCCTTTCATTAACAAAGCAGACTGCTCATAGCACAGAAGCAATACTGATCTGAAATTAATCACTCTGGTCAAAACACCCAGCCGTGTTTCAGCACGTTTTAGCTGCATAATTCTCTCTTCTCCTTTTTGTAGGGGAAACCAAAGTGGTAACTTTTCAGTTCTGACAGATACTTGCACCTCTTTTCAGCAGGTGCTCAGATTGCACGGCAAACGGTCTTCATTAAGAAAACAACCTACGAATCTGAACCTGACATAAACTACTAGAAATGCATCCAAGCCTAAGTTTAATAAGTCTATTTTCAAAAGCTGTAACCAGAGCATGTTCAACAATAATATAAAGGAGTTGCAGAACTGTGGGGATCACTGAAGAAAAAAAAAAAAAAAAAAAAAAAAACACATTTGTTTCCTGCAGAGCAGCAACACAAAGTTAAAATGCCATGAACAAATTCATAGCTATATAACTTATCTACAAAATTCTGCCCTAAAGCGTTATTCCCAAAAATTCTTAACAGATAAACCATTTTCCACAGCTCACTGCAATTTCTTCTTATAGGTAAAATGCTGCTATTACCATGGAGCAGTAATGTCACAGATGTGCCAAAATCAGAAAAAAGACACCCGTGCATTCTCCCTCTAGCAGTTTCAGAGTGACACAATACACCAGGAGGAACAGCTCTATGCAACCAGGGCTACACAACATAAAAATCACAGACAAAACCAACATGCATTAAATAGAAAAAAAAATAAGAAAAAAAAAAGAATGAAGGTGTAGGCATGCATCCCTACTTAGGGACAAGAGGGTAAGTCTTTACACTTTTGTTTTTTTTCCACTTGGCAGTTTAAGAATGTCTTTCAGGCTACAAAAGCAACTGTTTGCCTTCCATCAGCCATTTGCAATTACAAATGCCCTTGTTTTGGCAACAGGCGAACGTCCAGGTAATAATTCATTTTTACTCAGGAACTGTCTCCCCATAGCATTTTTTCAAGTTGTTAGTATCTGCCTGCAGGGAAAAGCATAAGATAGAATGAAGAAAGTCTCCTTTGGGACATGTCAGCTGACTCAATTTTGCATACAGTCACCAGAGCTAGGATCAAAGATGGATCCTATCAATAAGGAGAAGACAGTAATGGGTAACAGATAGACAACCTTCTACCAACTCCAAATTGTGTTTCTTCCCTATGAACTACACTCTTTACTACTTCTGCGCCCATGAAATGCTGAAGTAATCAAAATTACTTTAAGAAATGTTTGGTTCAACCACAGAATCAGATAATCCCGTCACAGTGAGTGCACGAAGAGACGTTTTCCCACACCAACCTAATTAGTGATTTAAAACAGTGGGTGAATAGCTATTTTCTACCTAGTCTACAGTGACATTTATTGTCAGATAAAAAAATTCCACTTGAAAGACAATTGCCTGATTTCTTAACAAAAGTGACTTTTCAAGCCCTTCCGCTCAGGGTTTGAAAATGTTTTCCTATCTGCTGCTTCCATATTTGCAAGATAATTGTTCTATTCAAAAAGAAAAAACTTCTATCCTTTTGGGCTACACAGCCAAACCACCTCCCACAAACACAGACCCAACACAACATTAAGTATTCTAATTCCCAAATTACAATAGATGCAAGAAACAATCAGCAATTTTCACAAAAAAAAAAAAAAACAAACAGTGCAGTTAAAAAATAGCACTACTTCAACAGAAGTCTTCATTTATTTCCAGGTGTTCAAATTTGTATTACACATTTGCCATTCAACTTTTTTATTTGAACATTAAAATTACAATTGGAGGGCTCGTATTTCCAGTGGTCTCTCTGCAGTAGAGATCACAGAACAAAACATAACACATTCTACATGGTTAACAATATGACATTTAAGTCACCAGAATTACAGTTCCCATTTTTTTTTTCCAACAGATCACATAAGAATCACATAACTGGGGCATTTCCTGTAACAGAAATATCAAACTTAGTGCTGCATTTTTAAATTTCAATATGAATATTTCTACATAAGAGCAACATCATACATGACAGTTTGATTTAGCAAATGCATGGTACTTTGGCTGGTCTAACTGATGTATTTTTCCTCCTCTGATTAATTGTAATTAAATTCATAAAACACATTGCTAATATGCTAATATGCCCTGCATCAGTATCATGTAACAAATGCATCTTTCTTTAACAACTTCAGTGGGAAAAGGAGTAGTGTTTATTTTTACCTCACATTAGCCTTTTCATACATGCACAATTTTCTTCTACTTGTACCCTAAGTACTATTTCATCTGCAAGAAAATAATCCGTACCCAAAAATTGGAGTTTTCAAGTAAGAAGTAGTACAGCTGAAGACAACACATGACAAATCACAACTATTAATTTCAAAGTAACACTGAGTGTTTAAAATACAAGTCAACTAATTAGCCATCAGTCATTTGAGGTGGAAAGAATTTCCTCACAATTCATCTGAAAAACTGACTATTTAATTTAGCTACCCTTTTTGGTAGAACATCATGCAGATGTTAACATCAGCTCAAGTAAAATATATATATTTTAATCCATATTACAGGCAGAAATATAACTGGCAGATTGGAAAGCTATTTTTCAGTACACAAGCCAAGTAAAATCAAAGTGCCTCAAATTTTATCTATAAAATGGGCTAAGCAGCTCTGGTAGATATCCCCACAAATACAGTAAGTGTTGTCTTGTAAGAACTGGGAGTAATTTATTTGAACATTTGCGTCACAAGTTTCCACAAGAGAACTAATCACAATACTTTTTCACTTACTCTCTCCAAATGAATGAATTTAATTCTTCACCTTCCTGAACATAATTGTCTCATACTCTGATATACAACTGCCATCCAACTACTTATTACCACAGTAATCTAACTGAAGACAATGTTCCTTCCATTGTGATAATCATGCATGTCAAGGTACCCATACGAAGGTTTTAAGGTTACAAGATACAATCTGGTCAGAGAACTTCTGTATTTGAAGGAAAAAAAACCTGCAAATACATACTGCAAATTAAAAAAAACAAACAAACAAACAAAAAAAAAAAACTAGAACTTCTCAGAGACCTAACGCAATTCATTTCATGCACTGATGTTAACAGGTATTTCATTTTTGTCTATTTTGGTCCACATGTCCCTGCATGTCATTAGCAGTTGAAGAAAGTTGTGCCCAGAAACAGTGCAGCTACAGTAAGACACCTCTTCACTTTTTATTCACCCTCACTGTAGTTCCTAAATTCATATTTCAGTAAGTTATAAAGCAGAATTACATACCTTACATAATATTCAAATTAAACAACACATATTTAATATAATTAAGTCACTTTCTCTCACCCTTCATAAAGCATGTGTATTGAATTATAAATTCTGCAGCACAAGAACAGTCTGCATATGGCACTTAGCAGAACAGGATGTCCATGCATGTCTTCAGTATAAACAACTGCATTTTGTTACTCCAGAATTAAGTAGCAAATCTTGTTCACCTATATAAAATTTAAAAACACTTCTAAGTTTTCCATCAAGTGGAAAAATCATGGGAAGCAAAAAATTGTACATTCATTACATATTCTTGAAATGTCAATTCTCATGAAGTTGGTTCACCTTCTTTCTGTTAACTGCAGTCAAACAATGAATTCTTTTCCATTTCTGCTAATGGAAAGGTTCTTCTTCACTGTAGTTTTTCTGTCAGCTTTGATTCTTCAATGTTAATTTCTCTACTGGAGCGCCCATTATCTCTTCAGGTTTTATACAAACATCATATTCTCCCTTTTTCATTCTGTAACCACAACACCTACAAAGATCTCCTTAATTTGAGGCAACACCTAGTCCAACAGAATCCCCACTGGATAGAAGCTTCTCTTATCAGAATAGTACACTGGTGAATGATTGAAGTCTGCTAGAGTCATGGATTCACTATGTACCAGTGCTCCATTGTAAGCACTGTCTCTAAAAAGAGAAAAGTTGTGCACATGTAAGCTGCTCAAGGCAAGCCAAGTCAAATGATCTGGTCAGGCAGTGAGGGCAGGGCAAGGGCATGATAACCTGATCTTTTGGCTGTGTGACTGTTTAACCTGTGTTACAGCCTGGTTTAAGCAGTGTTGTTTACACCATACTCTCAAACAAACAGAACCAGATGTCTACAAAGACATATTAAATCTTGTTTTCTATAGAGTAAGTAATCAGTATGAGTTCAAGAATAAATTTAATGCAAAGTTTGAAAAGGGTACCTAAACTAATAACCAAGTCTGGAAGCATTTTAAATACTGTCTTACTCTGAGGTATATGTCTATTACTGTAAAAGTTTATGCATCGCATTCTAAGACCTAGAGACCTTGAATAAAGTCTAATTGTATTTCTTAAGTCAAGCAAGCTATACAAAAACTAGAACAGATGATGTGTGGATGGTGTTCCAGTGTTACTGTTCAGCATAACACTTCATGCAAATATGCAAGAAAGTCTACATACTCAGGACTGTTTACATCTGAATAAATAGGGTAAATTAGCAAATACAGTATTTAAAATTATCTACAAAAGTGTGTTTTACCAGGTATTCACTGTTTGTATCAAGTTTTAAAGCTGAAAGCTGAGGGAAACAGCAAAGGATATGAAACAAAACAAGAAATTTAAACAGACATTTTTCAAATCCCCTTAGAAAACAAAATCAGTAACTATTAACTAAATTTAAAAAGCCTACAATTAGTTGGTGGCCTTGTCAGCAAACATCTTTAAACAAAAGGCCACAAACAAACACAAAGAGCTTTACATATTACTTGACTTGTTTATTTTACACCATGAGGTGAAAGCAACACATTTCCTTTCAGTAAAGTATACACAATTAGCTTCACTCAGAATACATGTTTAATGCACATAAAAAAATTATTCATTTTACAAATTGTTTCGCAATCCAAATATACAATAGCTTGGAAAACAATATTTTAGAAAACAAAAGCCAATGTAAAAAGACTGCTTGAAACAACTAACGTGATAAAGATTTCTGTATGGCTCTGTCTTTACAATTTTCTTACTGCATCATCAATATCAGAAATCTGTTCCTTCAGCTGGTTCCACTGCTCTGGATTTAAAGAAATACCTGAAATGCATTAAAAACAAATATTTAGTACAAAAAAGAAAACCGTAGTTCAGTATCTTGTATACTTACAATCCAGACTGATTTCATACACAAAGCCTACATCACAATTTTTAATGCTCCAGATACATCAAATTTAGTAACAGACTGAAACCACTTACTTGGAATACTTTAGAAATTGCCTATCTCTAGAGAAGTTTACCTTACAAAGAAAACAGGCAACAACATAAATTCATTCACACGTTTCATAAATACAGGAAGAGAAACAGAGCTCTGGATCTGAAAGCAGGCAGCACAAAAGCCCTGCGTGAGATGTAGGAAACCAACTGTATTTCTATTTGCTCCTAAAAGCCAACCTCTGTGGATGGAACTTCATATATTTATGATGTAACATGATTCTGGTTGGTTATTGTTTCTCCTTTTTTCTTAATGCACCATGAAGAATGAATCCTAGCACTCACAACTCAACATAGAACATCTTGCTTAGCTGCCTTTGTTCTTGCTGTTCAATTTAAGATCACTACAAATGCTTATGACATTCAACTAATTAGCCCCCCTCAATCCATCTCCTCAGTTCTGAACATTTACTTGTTCGAGCTACAGACCACATTTCCATTGTGCTTTACCCTCCTCACTCTTTCCCTACAATCTCTATGCCAACTCTACGCAAGTAGAGACTCACACGCCTACCTCACTCTCTGCAGTGAGGCTCTTCAAATATTTACCCCCTCTCTATCCCTCAGTCAATTCATTGCCTTCTCCCTGTACATAGAGCAGGACCTGAAAACAGGTGAAACTGCTAATTCCACTTCTGGGGAGCATCTCTTTTTCTTTTTTTAATTATTTTTTTTATTATTTTCCCCCTTTCTTATTACCACCAGAGTTCCATCATAGAATCACAATTATTTTAAGCAGAAAATCATCTGCATGTCTCTGCTTTAAGCAGTTGTTCCAACAGTTCTTAGGGGAAAGGTTCTGAAAAGTTGGCCAGGCATTGCTAGGATAAAAAATATCATCAAGTTGGCCCAAAACAACATATCCTAAGGACTGTATGCAGGCATGTATTTCAAACCTGCTGGCTGAAACAGTCTGACATAAATTTCTAACAATCAGATTTCTTCTATTTTTATTACAAATCTACAATTGTATCCTTTTTTTAGGATTCCTACATAAGCAGCCTTCAAGTGTACCACTAGAATATCACTCAGATGCTATATCTGGTTAGCAATTTTATCCTAATTAAATCCAGACTTGTTTGATGCCACTACAAACATTTTCACCTGTATCACATAATTTTTGTGAATTTGCCTGTCCATTAAGAATCACTGTGGTTTCCCACTCAAGCTTTCAATTGATGTATCTTGAGGTAGAAGTGAAAAGAACAATTTAGCCCTCCAAGCTTGGAACAACCACTTTTGCTAAGTTGCAGTAACACATTCAACAAAGACCTCCTTGTACAACCTGTTCACATAAACCTACAGTGGTTATTTAAGATACGCTGAAAACAATTCACAAGCTTTCCAAGTGTTTGTTCACTGTGTTGCTCCTGGACACACCAGGAAAATACAATAACCCTTATGCTGATTCTAGATTAAATGACTTCCATCTTCAGAACAGAACAATTCGTGCTAACCTGTTTCATTGGTACAATATGAAAAATAATATGTTTCTAAACAAGCAACAAGACATTAAGAAAAGCACTACTACTGCAATGGTCAACCCATCCTTACTTCACAGATAGCAAAAGTCCTGAAAATGGTCCATTAAAATGATGCTATAAAAATCAGATAGGGCAGTGGTAACTAAAGACTTATGTGCTGTACTGCAGGTTAAACAGACACAGAAAGTGTTATATGAAATGTTTCTGTTATTTTAATCTGAAATTAAATAAAAACTGAAAAACACAATTGTTTTAAAAGACTTAATACATTATTCCAAATAAAATTAAACCTTTTCAATCTATTTAGAAATAGAGATCCTATTGGAAAAAAGGTAAGAAATTGATTTAAGGAACAGAGGGGGAAAAAAGTATGGTTGCTACAATAAATTTTAATTGATGCTGTATTTCCATAAATTGTGCAAGATCCACTTAGAAAAATGGACTCAGGCCAACTCTGCTTTTGTTGCTTTTATCTCCAGGTAAAACTGATCATTTTTTATAATTAAAAATATTATCCTAAAAATATCACGCAGTAACAAACTATATGAATCTGACACAAAATTTCCCAGTAAATTGTAAGCAATGTTTTGATACACAACAATATAAAACAGAACAGTACCTTTTCTGCCAGGCTTCATTTCACCTTCTTGATCCATCCAATATTCTCTAATATCAATTAAAACTTTCCCTTTAAAGTCACGAACACTGACATACCTCATTTTGCCAATCTGTTAAAACACAGAAGACATTTTATGCATTTTACATATTACAGTATTCACTTTTCCAAACAGTATTAGGCTCAGATGTGTGACACAACCCACTGCAGCTTATTTTAGACACCTGAGAAACAACCAGCTCAAGAGCTTAATCCAGAGTAGTCAGTAGGTTAATAAGTAATGGCAGTATAAATGGATGAAGGACTTAAAACCAGTTGAGCATTCAACACTTTTTTTTTTTTTTTTGGCAAATCTCACTCTGTTGAAGTAAAAAGCCTACATCCTTAGCAAGTGGCATTCTTACAAGAGTATTCGGATTTTCTGATTTTTTTTTTTGTGTCTATCATAAACATCTTTGTTAACAGCAGTTGTAAACACAGAGGAAGAGAGAGAGCTCTACTCCAAAATACATATTTCAGTACTATCCCTATTGACAAAAAAAAAGCAAGTTAGATATACACACTAGTTGAGTACAATTTCTAGATAGGCCTTAGTGTTATTGGTTGTTTCTTTGTTGTTGTGGTTTTCTTGTTTTTTTTTTTGTTGTTTTGTTTTTGTTTTTGTTTTTGTTTTTTTTTAATAAACACAGCAGAAGAGATGAAAATGAAAGGAAGACACTAACTGTCCCACACTTGCTCCTCTTCCTCCAGGTATACTCAATTGAAACAGTGAGTAAAAAACTTTAAAAAACTTTGAAAGTTTACCAACACATACCACAGCATGAAACTGGTTTTGTTAAAGTGATGCTTTTGGAATTTCATCATTTCAGTACGTTTCTTTAATTTTTTCTTTCGAGAGGGTGGGGAACTACAGGAGGAACAACAGCAAACTGCATCACACTTTGGATCGCATTATATGTTTAGACTTTCTAAAGGTTTTCACACATTTAATGGAAGTATTAGTTCACACCAAATCAAACTACAATGGAAATTTGAAAATCAGAAATTAGATAATCAAAACACACAAAGACCATTACTTTAAGAAATGCATTTTGTATGCATCGCGTGGACAGACTTTATGAAGAAAGAACTCATTCCTAAATAAACAAATTTAAAATAGAATATTTGACCTGGATTGCTGAGCTGGGCCAATGGGATTAAGTTTAACAAGACCAAGTGCTGAATTCTGCACTTTGGCCACAGCTACCTCAGGTAACTCTACTTGGGACACAAAAGCTTTTAGACGGTGCGGAAGAAACAGACCTGGGAATGTTGGTCAACACACTGCTGAACATGAGCTAGCAATGCGCCCAGGTGACCAAGACCAATGGCATCCTGCATTCTATCAGAAATAGTGCTGACAGCAGGAGCAAGGAAGTGACCCTCAGCTTTGGTGAGGCCACACCTTGAGTACTGCATTCAATTTTAAGCTCCTCACTACAAGAAAGACATTGAGGCCCTGGAGTGTGTTCAGAGAAGGGCAACAAAGCTGGTGAGGGGTCTGGAGCACAGGCCTTACACAAGGAGCAGGTGAGGGAGCTGGGACTGTTCAGTCTGGAGAAGAGATGGGTCAGAGAGACCTTACTGCTCTCTGGAACTCTCTGAAAGAAGTTGTGGTGGGGTGGGGGTCAGCTTCCTCTCCTGTAACTAGCAATGGGATTTGAGGAAATGGCCTCAAGTTGCACTATGGGAGATTCATGTTGCATGTTAGGAAGAACTTCTCCATAAGAATGGTGAAGCACTGGAATGGGCTGTCCAGGGTGTGGTGATGTCACCATCCCCGGAGATGTTCAAGAAACATTTACATGTTGCACTAAGGGACCCGGTTTAGTGGAGAAATACTGGTGATTGGTGGACAATTGGACTGGATGATCTTGGAGGTCTTATCCAACTTTGGTGATTCTGTGCTTGATTACTTTCTAATAGAACTAATGCACATCTTCCACTGACAATTTAACAGAGGATCACGTAGATCTTACTAGCATTAAGTCTGACCAGAAAACGTGAATTCTCAAATCAACAATCACCCACAGATGTTTAAGTCAGAAGCCATTACTTCACAAAATAGATACAAACACGTATGCTTTAAGTTCAATTAAGGCCATTTCTTCTTATACAGATCATGTTGAATTAACTCCAAAATTTTAAAGCATTCTTAGATACTGTAAGCCTAAAACGTGTTTTTCTTACTTCAAAGTATCCTTTTAAGTGAACGATAAATTTCAGTTTATATTATTTTGCAATTGATTTATTAAATACTTCCACAGCACTACAAATACAGCAGACAAAAATAAGGCATGATGTCAGATGAGCTGAGTTCTTTCAGACTTAACTTGGTATGGCCCGTAGGATTGGCCAAATCTGTCAGCACTGTTGGCAAAGAATATTACAAATAGCTTGCATAAAAAACATTTCATGGTTTTTCATTGCAATACTTCACCAGCTTCAAGTTATTAATACTTAAAGCAGCAGTACTCCGGAATTTCTATCAATTAACTATTAGTACATTACCAAATAATTTCAGCATTTTCTGAAATGGTCTGGTGGTTGGTGAGCCTGCCCATGGCAGGAGGGTTGAAACTAGATGATCATTATGGTCCTTTTCATCCCAGGCCATTCTATGATTCAACAATTTTCATATCGGACTATTTCTAGTTAACTTAGACTTGCTGACTATGTGATGTTAGCTTAAATGTTTTTCTTCTCCCCTCACCTTATTGTAGGTGAATTAATATAGGTGCTCTCAGATTCTAAGCCTTTCCACTGTATCTGCATCTCTAATCCACTGTGTTTTTATCAGATTTTATTTCTTAGAGCAAATCTGGGATTCTAAGTTACATTTAACGGTTCTGTCCACACATCATCTGAACGCTCACATTAAATAAATTTAATGTGACCATTAAGCTGAGCTTTATACAAAACAGTTGTCATTGCAAAAAGTTTTAACTCTCGTTTCTGAAGTAGCTCTTATTAGCAACTAAAGTTACTAGAATTCCCCAAAATAGAGATTTACTCAAGAAAATTGATATTTTTTTTCTCTTTTTCTTTCAAGTTCAAATACCTTTCATTCTGGCATTAAGTCATCTCTGAACAACTTTTCAATGCAGCAGCTCATAGTACTAGAATAACTTCCTTGGGCCCTGGGCTCAAGCACTTTGTTATCACTGTAATCACAGTAGTGTTCCAAAAGAGTATGATTTATAGCAGTGTAATTTATGATGTTCAACTTTCATGCACAAGTCCATATGCTTTTTATAAAACACCACAGCTTTTTAGACATACCACTCTACTAAATTAAGTACATCAGAAAACACAATTTCCAAGTTTTCATTTCTTAGAATACAACACACTGAACTGCATCTAGGTTCCTTTCGCAGCTATCCAACTGACTTCTTGTACGAGTTTCACCTTAATCGACATTTTCGTTCCCATTGCCAGTTTCCTTTAAACACACACACTGAAAGTAGAAACTGCAAAAAAGCAGCTATCTTTGTACTGTGAGGAGCACAGAAAGATAGTATAGACCCCTAGAATGCAGAGTCCTGTAAACAGCTGGGCTCTGCAACAAACCAAATTGGTTTAGAACACTAATTCTGAAACTGATACTCACACAACATTACCTCTCAAACACCCTTCCAGATCATTGCAGACATCTATTTTTAGGATCTTACGATAGGTGAAGACATTGCGTTTGTGATACCAATGAACGTTATTTCTGACAAGTCAAAAAACACGTACAACTGAACTCTCAGAAAGGAGGGAGTGGGGATTCTTTTCCAACACTAAGTAGTAACAAATTTTGTGAAACATCCTGGCTCCATTCTGGACAGTTACTAATAATGTATCCTGACAGCATTAACAAACCTTACCCAAATTAGGCATGAGTAGAAGACAGGATTTGTCAAACTACCCAGAGCACGTGATGCAAACCTTATATGAGCTGAAGCCACAGATGGGAATCTAATGCAAGAAGACTAAAACCTTCCACACAAATAACACTTGTCCTTAGGACGGCTAGTAACACATCATGCAAGGAGCAAATTAATTTTCTGGATCTCAGTTGTGCCCAACTCCCTTCACCAAATTCCTAAGTATACAAAGCTACCTTTAAAGTCTATAAAGGCCAAGACACATAAGTAAATAAATGTTCATACTGAAAACAATTTCCTACCACTTATAATAATTCTACACTTCATGAGCTTCAAGTATTAACATTCATTTTAAATAAAAACATTAAAACACAGGTCTTGCAAAAACTGATGTCATAATGAGCTCTACACTAAAAAAGGAAGCTGCAATTCTTCCAGAATACAGCCTAAACATTTAGAACCTTAAGTCTCTATGTTTCACATCATATGTTGCCACTCCCACACAGAAAATGGATATCACAAAAATGAATATCCTGTGAATGCTTCACATCCTGATTTATACCAGTTCAAACAGGGTGTTAAGTCATACTGCAATGCCAACCGCAAATCAGAGATCACTTTACTGCTACAAGGAACTAAAAAGGAGAGAAAGTTTTCTGTATTACTAACAGTTTCAGAACAAACAAAATTATACCTCAAAATTTAAAGACTAGAACTTTAAGCATGATCTCCTGGGTAGAGCAAAGAGAGAGGAAGTAACTACAGACTCACAATGCTATTTCTACACCGAAACAGACGCATCTCAGTTAAGGCACATAAGCTGATGTAGCACTACAATGCTTTCATAACAGAATAAGCAACCTAAGAAACATTTCTGTTAAGTAACTAAAAGGTAGGCAAATACCAAAGAACATTGATGGAAGAGTCCAGACATTAACATGTATTCAGTTGAAGTCCTCCCACCAACTATACCTGAGCAAAGACCGATAATTAGTAGCAACTGATCTGCATTACAACATCAGTTATGCAGATCTTTTGTCTGGAAAACAATTTTTTTGCCATATTATTTTGCACAGCAATAGCCCAAAGCGACTTATTTTGCCTTACCCAGAAACGGGATCATTCTATTAAACATCCTCCCCAGACTCCTTCAGAAGCTTAAGAATAAGAGTCTAAGTTTCTTCTCCACTCTCTGCTTTTATTAATCCAGCTAGTCACAGACATTTACTAATTCCAAGCTACGTATACTCTTACACAGCTTGCAGTACACATTGCTACTGCCCCACCTAACCCTAAAAGTTGGTCTACCACTCTAAGCTCACAAATACATTGTGCTGAGGAAAAAAAATCTACATTCACACCATCTAAAACAAGAACATCAGAATGGCAGTCCTTCTGGATGTTTAGTGAGAAAAAGTTAACAGTAGTTAACAAAATACACAAGTTAGAGATGTAGTCAATGAAATACGTAAAGCGGGTCTGTCAAGGTCACCAGGCGTAACCAGGCGTAACCTGTGTGGGCCCCTTGCGTGGTTAGCGAATACATGAAAGGGGGGCTGTGACAGTCATCAGGCTCTGCGGGGGCTCCTTGACTCATGAGAAACCATGATGAGACATGGCAAGACAAGACATGCCACACGTCTATTGGGCACCCGTAGCAAGGGTGATTGTAGCACTGTGATATAAGGGACAATTATAAGAAGAGTGTGTTGTTTGCAATGAAGGCCATTTGCCGCTCACCACATTGGTGCCATAAAAGCGTGTGATTTGGCCGTGGCTGTCTGAGCACTTCACAACGGGACATTAATCAGAGGTTGCCGAAGCAAAGGCAACACCTGCATCACAAAGAAACAAGCAAAACTTATTCCAGGGCACTTCCTTATAACACAGAAACCAAGTTGCCCTTGACCTAGTTAAATAGGAATTAAGAGACCCTATTTCAATTTCCAAGAACATTTCTTTCAAAACCTCTGATTAAAAGAAGCGTCCACGCATAGGTCGTCCCAATTAAACATTTCCAGTGTATTTATGATAAGTGCTGTATTTGCAGACAAAATGACTACCCACAGAGTTGCCATGGGCAAAATGCACGAAGGCTGGACCAATTGCTACAACTCAGTTTCTTTTATTTTATTAAGACCTGATGATTGTTTTCCTGAATACCTCACCTGCACTGCATCATTCACTGTAACCCCCCCGAAAAGGACACTTCAGGAGAGTAGGCACCATACAATAAAGACATCAACTCAAAATTTATATTGAGTATGACGTAACAGGCTGCCTTAAAAAAGTCATTAATTTTTACCTGAAACATATTCTCATCTCTGTTGCTGCTTTGTTTAGAAGAAGCGGCACCTTTTGAACTCTCACCCGTCTTTTGTTTCTTCACAGGCTTTTCTGGAACTGCTTGCTTTTTCCGCTTTGCCTTGGAGCAAGAATAAAACAAATGCATGAACCACAACTCATTCTTACCAATTATAGAAAAGCTTACATTAGAGGCCACAAACTACTATCATGCAGCACACACTATCACTTTCCTTTTGTGAAGGCAGGACTCCAGTGTCATACAATTTCAAAATTAGTCTCCAAATGAGTCCAACTCTGTTCTTTGTGAAATTTACCAGAATGCTTCAGCTTCAAAAATATTATACTATTTCACTTATTATTTTTAAGAGCCCACTCTTTTTGTAACAGCAATGCTGTTGGTCCACTAGCTTTAATTAAAAAAATAAAATCTGTTGAAAGTTTCACATTCCTTTCCAGTGAAAGCAACAAAAATGCATGACAGCTAATAACACTTCTGAAAAAAAGACAAAATAAGAGATAATGAAGAAAAGATCTGGAAGTCACCTCTATCAGGGAAACATTTTTTCCGTTTTTTAATCAGAGTCCAATCTCTGTCCTTAGCAAGATAAATTAAACATGTTTTTAAAACATTCACATCATATCACCTCTATATCACATTACTTGCAGTTGCTATAAAGTTACTACCTTTACCAATATTTATACCAGTAATCATGCTCCTATAGCTCATCTTCTCTTCATCCTCCATTCCAAAGAAGTGATAGAGATATCAAAAGTTATTCTCAACAGTTAGAACTACACTGTGGATAATTTATTTTAAAGAGGAATGGTTGCAACAGATGTAGGCAGTTGTGACAACAAAACCCATCACAGCAGACTGTTCAAGTTTAATTTGTCAGGAATGCATACCAGTTTTTGAGAGAATACTACACAAATACAAATCCATACCAGGATTTGAGAGAATGTCTGATTTGTTTAGGGCAATTAAGTCACATTTTAATCAGTAGTGCAGCCTATGTTTTCTCAAGTACTGACTATAAGTCTGCATTAACACCTAGCATTAACTCCACTGTATGCTGGTTCTGTTAATAATGACTAGCATACTAGCAGAAATTTACAAACTAAATGATTACCAAAAATAACTGTGAACACTTAATTTACACATTTAGAAATAGCTAAGACATTAAAATTAATCAACTGAAAGACATCCAACTTGGCTGAGCATTTAAGTGAGGAAATAGCAGACAGAATAAACAGATCATACTAAAAGTCAAAATCTGAAACAGAAGAAAAATATGTATAAACAAGAAAAGCAGTTGGCAGGGATGACAGGGCAGTTGGAGGTTTTCATTTTGAACCAGCAATAAAAAAAATAAAGAGGGGAGGTTGGGGTAGTCTTAAAATTAATCCATATTCTTGCCACAACGGGCAGCTGATACCAAAATCTTTTCTTTCTTGACACAAGGCAAGAAGGAATTCCAGGAGGATAGAGTCTAGCTATACCACATGGAAAAAGCTAAATAAAGCAAAATACAACCTAAGAAAAAAGTTCACTGCAAATCAAAAAGCATATTTTCTACACAAGCCTTAATAATATTTTTTCCAAGCGTCTGATAAATGATATGGAATGACACGTATTTTGATACATAAATGTTAATACAATCAAAATGAACTACACATAATTTTCACCTTTTTGTCAACTTCACTATCTGAATCACTGGCAGATGAGCTTGAAGACACGAGTTCCTTTGACTTAGGCATTCTAGGATGAGAAACATAATATAAGAACACTACACAAGAAATAAATCACGTGACATCGAGAAAGCAAACTTGATACTGTTTACTGTCCTGAAGACTTTCCTGAGTTTTCACACACTTTAAGGCACATTAGAATGCAATCTCATACACAGTTCCCTTTTATAGCTTTTTTTTTTTTTTTTTTTTTTTTCCTGCAACTGCCTTAAGTGTGGCATTTGAGTTTTCAAACAGTTTAGGGACAGTTTTCTGCTAGTTCCATTATGGTTTTTAAAAGAAAAAAGGAAAAAATACAATACAGTACATGACTATCCTCAGTTTGAATTCTCAATACTACATTAATACATTAATTTAATCTACAAAAACCACAGCATTATCCATATTCTTACACAGGCATTATGGCTAGTTGAATTTGCAAGCAAAAGCTATACAATAATCTTATAAGAAGCTAAGCTCCCCTATCAGTAATACAAGATCTGAAAAAACATGTTAGTTACAATGAACTACAGTTCTGCTATTATTTCAACTGCAGCTTTAACAGATCAGTCACTAGAGTCTATTCATTTGCCAGACAAGTGGACATTCAAGACTTTCCTTGAATGCATGTTGCCAGATGTACTTCTGCATCTCTCCACTATGCAAACATGTGGTTAGATACAGCAGCAGAACATCCTGCCTGCTACTAGAAACTCTTTGTAATAAATAAATAGCTCATTTGTTCTTTCCTATTAACAAGCATGACAGAGAAACAAAGATAAGCTAAGGAAAGCTAAGAGAAGCAAGTCTTAGCAAAGGAAAAGGAACAGCATCATTTTCAAGTCGGTGGTGAAATCACAGAGCACAAGTATAACGCTAGTAGCTCGATGTAGTTGAAAAGTGGGACAAGTTCTGTCGTCACAGCTCAGAGTACAATGCTGGGAACTGCAGCACTAAAATGAAACGGGGCACGGGGAAGCAGACCAGGACGGAGGCAGAGGGGATCTGGAAGAGGACAAGCACGACAAGGACGTGAAGGTGGGGCACAGAAAGAGGCTGATAAGAGGGGGCCAGGGGCCACAAGCCTTTAAGCCTGCCTTGGAATGCGCGAATGGCGGCACGGAGGAAGGCAGGAGAGGAAACTGCAAAAAGGAGAAAGTGGGAGCGGAACGATCTGCTGGAAAGAGGCAGGCAGGCAGCGCGAGGAGACGGTGAAGCGCCGGGGGAGCGAGGGCGGAGTGAGACGGGCCACGCAAAGACGAGGCGAGGGAGAGGAGAAAGACAGGCCGGGAACAGCCGTAGGCGGATCCAAGCCGCCATCTTCCTCCCCTCCTTTCCACAGCTCCCGCTGCCCCCCGGGAAAGAGGGGCGAGGGGCCAGCGGGGCCAGGAGCACGGCCCGGGTCCTGCGGGCTGGGCGGAGCGAAGGGCCGCGGCTCAGCGCCGGCGGGAGGCAGGGAAAGCCGAACAAAAAGGAAGAAAGGAAGGAAGGAAAAAAAAAGGGTCTGGGGTCGGCTGCGGGCAGGGCCTGATCCCGGCGCGGGGGAAACGGAGCCGGGCGGTTCCCCGACGCCATTTTCTTCCTCCCTCCCTTAAATCCTCCTCGCCCCCCAACATGGCAGCGACTCCTCCCCGCCCCAGGCCCACCGCACAGCGGGGCATCCCCCCCGCGGGGCACAGCGGGCGCTCAAGGAAAGAAGGAAGGCTGCGCCGCACGGCTTTCTCCGCGCCTCCCCGAGGCTGGCCGGGAGACGCCGAGCTCTGGCGGCCGGCCTCAGGAGGGAGGGCGGAAGAAAACAGCGGGAAGCTGCGGGGGGCTCCGAGGGGACCCCGAGACTCACGTCCTGCTCCGCGCGCTGCCCCGCCGTACCAGGAGAGGAGCGGAAGTGACGCCAGCGGAGCTCCCGCCCCCGCGCCGCGCCACGTGACGGGGAGGAGTGCTTAAAGGGCGCGCATCCCTTTGTTGCTCGTTCCCGCTTCCCTCGTGCTGGCTGTGGGGGTGCGGGCTGCAAAGCGCCGCTCGTGAGGGAGCAGCGGGAAGCAGAGAGCGTAGGATGGCTCTCAGCGCCCGAGCGGGGCCCTCGGGTATATGAACTGCCGCTCTCGGTTCCTCGAGCTCCGGGGTGGGAGAGGAAGTGCAGTGGGAGCACGGCCGCTGCTTTGCATGCCGAGACCGCAGGCCCGGCAACACCTGAGGCCTCTCCGCAACGCGCCGCTTCCTCCTTGTCCTCTTCCGCCTTCCCTCCTTTATCCTTCCCCCCTTTCTCTTTGCCCGCTCTGCTGTCTCTCCAGGGCCGGGGGAGCAAAGTGGAAAAGCTGATGATGATGATAAGTCCCCCTAGTTTGTGCAGAACGATGCGGTGAAATAAATCAAACGACGCGGTGAAATAAATGAAAGGTGACTGTAAGCACCCTTGACAGGGCAGCTTGCCGACCTCTGTTGCAGTTTCACCCCAGAGCCTGCTGCACCAGAAGACCGGAGCTGATGGCGGCTGCACAGTGGTTTGGAAAAGAGAGGAGGCATGGCTGCTCTAAAGTGCTCCTCCGAGAAGCCAAAATAGCACCAATTTAGAAGGAAGGGAGTGAGGAGGAGATGGGAAGGAAGTCTTCTGCCAGTCTCACACTCGTGCCATAGTTGAACAACCTCTTGGCTTGCCTGAGCTATATTGAGTGAAGAGGGATTGTCTTGTACCGTGTACAAAATATAATTCATGTATAGATGTAACAAAACTTTTGTGGTTTTTTTTCTAATTAAAACATAAAGAGGGCAACAAAACTGGGTTTGGGATGTTTGACCTTGTTTCTGTGAAACACGCACCACTGGTTCAGTGGCAGAGGTTGCCATTCTCAAGGAGCTTGTCATGAAATTTTACTCCTCCTGGACTTCACCTTGGAAAATGGTTGTTCACAAATATAAGTGCTACCAAAAACTGATGATGTGAATAAGGGGTGATGCAGAAGTAAGGGATATTTTTCTCTGATAAGAAGCCTCTTACAGAAGTCTGGTGAAGTGATACAATTAGCCTTTTCTTTGAATAGATTGTCTGATTGTAATTCTGTATTTCTTTGTGCCAAGAGGAGGACACTGCAGGTGTTATAGTTACTCTTACCCTCCCAAGAATAACAGTTAAAAATCCCCAAGCTGCATACCCTGTGTTTCATTTGCCATTTGTAGAAGTTACCGCATTCAGAAGTTTCACTGATTGGTTATTTTATAGCGATTTTATATCTGCTGCTCCTTTCCCAACTGCGAAGCAGAGTTTAGGTGAGAAAGTTTTGAAATTACGCCTAATTTTGAAATATGTACTTATTTTTTCTTGTATTCTACTTTCATCTCTGTTTTAGATTTTATCATAAAATATTTAATGTTACTTTCATGAGGAAAAAAGGGGCTGCTAAATACACAATTTGGCAAATTTATAATTTTGGAGGAAAAGTGAATAAACTTAGGTATAATACAAGTTTAATAATTAAATCATAAAACTTGCAAGTCTCTTTCATAACATAAAACACATAACAAAAAAACACGTGTCTTCACAGGTACACACACATATAAGTAGGCTGAAATATTATTATTAGCAGTCACTGCATTTTACCCACCAGGTGCACATGCACATGTAATGTGCAACTCATGGATCTTGATTCGACCGAGTGTTTGTGGTAGGCGTGAGACGTGGAGCTGGCACTGCACCATGCACTCCTCTCTGCAGTGCTCTGTTGTCACCAATGCAGCCCACACTTGAGCTGCTCACAATCTATTCCTGGAAAATATTGCTAAAAATCACACAATAATGTTATAAGATTATTGTAAGTTTACGTTAAAGGTTTTGGGATGCTTTGCTGTCTGTCCTGGGGCACGTACAGTCTGTGTACTATGGACATGCCTGACGTGTGCTGTTAGAGGATGAGTGTATTTCACAGGTAAAGCCAATGTGGTTGCAGAGGTTGTGTGTGGGTGAGCATCCTCTGTGGTTCCAAGAGCAGTTACCTCTTAATAAAAAGTTTAAAATCAAAAGTATTGGGTTTTTAAATTCCAAAGACTTCTGTTCATCAGACAGGATAATATCCAAAGTCAGCAAATGCTAAGCAGTCCTTCTAAATACTCAGGAAAAAGTAGGTTGGGGGATGAAGCCGCTGGAGAAGACTCACGGAGTATGCATAGTTTTCACTGTGAATTGGCATATGTAGGCTCTCAGTGTGGCTTTTGACTTTATTAACAGAAGCAGGAAGTTAATATGAAAAATTAGAAGTATGCTCTTGTAACTAATTCTTGTAAATTCCCTGTTTCATAATGCTATTTCATATCTTGGAAAATAAAAAGAAAAAATACACTGTTCTTCATATAAACCTCTGGAAAATGCAATGTATGTTTAAGCACAGTTGAAGCACAGTTATGTCACATGCATGTAAACAGTGCAAATGTCAAAATTGTCAAGCCATTTAATCTGGAAGATGAACAGATAATCCTTCAATATGTAATGGTAACAGTAAAGAAATTCAATATGAGATGGACTCCATATATGTAACACTTAAGTGAAAAATATATATATATCCTCTGACTATGATGTGGTCTCAAAGCCTGTACCAACTTTTATATTAGAATAGAAACAGCAGTTCAGGCTGTAATTCCTGTCTGCATTGTGTACTTATATCCAATCAACACCTGGTACACAAAGAATGCAGAGGTTTTAGGAGTATCACATTCGAATTAACAATTCCTTATGCATTTTTAACCAACTCCCTCAGCATTGAAATAAATCAAAATGACTTAACAGGAAGAGGTTTTTTTTTTTCACCTGGAGCTTAATAAGTTAAGGTTTGAACCTCAATGAGTTAACATCTCCCTCCCACCTCTATCATTTCCTCTGAAGCTAGAACCAAGTTCATTTTTAAACAGCTGAGTTTTCAAACAGTGGGTTAGAGGTGAGGATGGAGTGTTTGCTATGACTAGAGATTTCATGTTATGCTCTTCTGTAATTACAAGTTTATTTGAGAATTACTCTGGTGTCAAGTTCAGCGGCCATTGGAGCTTTTTAGTAAATTACCCTTTCTGTATTTTATTCTATTAAAGAAAAAAAAGAAGAAGAAGAAGAAGAAAAAGAAAGAAAAGATGCTGACTTTTGAAAAGTAATGGAAGAATCTTAATTTTTTCCAAGGTAAATTCCTCCTCTTACCTTTAAAGTGAGTCATCTATCCACTCAGCGAGTACAGTTCCCTTTCAGAGTTCTTAGTTATTATTTTTTTTCATCTCTTTGTTCCTTCATCAGACACTTTGGTAGTTGCCTTAAAAGGGCTTAAATTCTTCTAGTGACTGTCTGATTGCCTCATTTCATATCACACATTTGAAAAGAATGTTGTAAGCATTAGCTTTTTCTTCAGATAGGGTTTTTAGAATTCAGATTTGAACAGGAATGCTGAAAAATAGAAGGTAATACTTCTGATCTCATAGAAATTATTAATTTGTTCACTAGTTACAAATAATAGAGTTGGTAAGAAACAAGTTTTGGGGAGGCAAAATGAGGGACAGCTCATTTGGTATTAAGTACTAAACAGTATAAAAAGTAGGTAAAGAATGTTGGATGAGGAGGGTTAGCTTACAATACAGATTTTTTTTAAATGTTATGAAAGAGAGAGTAAAGGGATTTGTTAGGGAGTTTTTATTTTTGCATGTGTACTGCAAATAGTTCATTTCCCATGGAGGCTCAGTGTGCATTAGCACTTGAACAACTTTATACTATGATTCAGTGTTAAGATTTACTTTCTGCTGGAAATTGGTATTATAAACAATGATGACTTTCATGTACTATTAAAGAAATCCATTTATTTTACTACCGTGTATGTTAATCTTGTCACTGTTCAGCTTCTAAATCCTGTCATTAAAAGGTAACTTTTTTTTTTTTTTTTTACTTTAATCATTTAAAAAATTGCGGAAACATTTGCTTTTTTGTCTTCACTGCTTAAAAAACATATTTTCATTTTATAAGTAACTCGATAAGATGATGAATGTCTTACCTCTTTGTAGCTATCCTAAATAATTTCCAGGTGAGAATGGGACTCCTTGTGCCGATACCAAAAACTCCTTTTTATCTTGGGCTTTTACAAGGAGAACGCTGAATATCAGATCATCTTTTCAAGAAATGAAAGCGCTGCTTCTGTTAGCACGTTCCTTGCTCCCTGAAGGTAAAAGGTTTTACCTTCTGCTATATCTGCCCTGCCCTCTGGTGGTCACACCAGCCAGCTAAAGGTCTCGGTTTTGAGCGAACTGAGAGGCTGCCTCCAAGAAATCTTACCTCAATACACTACCACCAACAACAAGAAGTATATATTCTATGTTTTCCTTCTTTATTTATTTATTTATTTATTTATTTATTTTCTTAAGAGAAGGTACAAAAGATTTAGAACATTTGCTTTCAACTGCAGTCTTGCAGTTCTATGGTAGCAGCATCTTAAAGTAGAATTCATGACACTGGTTGTTAAATTATAGACTTTCTTCTAAACATATTTTGAAGATTTCCTTTTATATAGATAAAATAAAGATCAAAGATTTGTTTTCCTAAACACTATATTGCTATTTCTATCTATGATATTCTTAGACTCCCTGAACTTTGGACAAATAGGATAAGTGTATACTTACTCCCAATTTGAAGTTTTGTGTTCCATTGTACATTTTCATTCTGTAATCTTAATAAGAACAGAAATAGACTTTTTTTTCCTGTTTGATTTTAGGTAGATAGATAAATAGATAGATAATTTATATATAAATATGTTATATACATATATATATATATATGTATACACACACACATACATAATGTTTTACTAGAGCTTATTATCCTTTCTTCTCCTGCCACATGATTTGCACTTTATCACTCAATTTATGTTCCTTCCAGCTGAGGATGCAGAAATAGGTAGAGTTCAGAATGCCCTAAAGGAGTTAATCTAAATTTATTACTGTTTCATCTTCCTGCAAATACGATACGCATCATAGAGAGATGCAATCTTGTTTTATAATCCACTGAGGTTTTTTAAGTACAGGCTATGAATCGGATCCTGGGAGCTCGCAGTAACATAAATAGATGTTATGTAATGGCTCATAAAGTCACCAAGAAGCATCAGGTTCTTATTAGGAAACTGCTTAGAGAAAAAGTTCCACAATGCCACTGTTTTTGGTGGTGGTTTTTTTTTCAAGAATATGGAAAATCTTGAACTTTTTTTCTGCTGCACTATAAGCACTGAAGATTTGATGAGCAAAATTTATCTGGAAAAGAAATCTGACCCTTCTGGTGAAATTGCAACTGAATCCAGCTGCCAAATGGAAGTTGATGCAAAACATACAGAAGGCTTAGAAAAAAAAAAAAAAGAAAAGGATGGAATATTTGAATTAGAGTCTTATAAATGACTTGGACAAAACAAGCTATGAAACATAAGATGGAAATCTGCGTTGTGAATAAACAAGCTGTGTTGTTCCTCAGCTCTTGAAAGTGGATATTTGAAAGAGTAAATATTCCATATTAACTTCATCAGCCTTGGGGGAAAAAAAGAAAAAAAAAGAAAAAAGAGCAGGACTTTCCACTCACAAAATATAACTTTAGTGATACAGTTTTAAATAGCATGCAAATGTCTATGCATGCATATAAACATTCATAGTTTTAATTAAATGTATCTTGTATACTCAGTGTTTTTCATTATATTGAAAGGTTTGTAGCTGACAAAACTTGAAAGGCAGCGGAACAAAGAAAATTTTAATTTTAATTAATATAATTAATTTTATTTTAAATTTTAATGTCCAAGTAACATCAAATTGTGGTCCAATATATCTCAGTTCTGTGTTCTAATCCTGTTCAGAATCTAGTTATAGAGTTCATGTCCTATAAGTTCTTCTGTGAAAAGCTGTATAGAGACCTCTCCTGAAGTACACTTGTATTTAGGTTCTGGATTAGGAGTTTTATTTTTCTAAGCAATTGTAATTACATGTATTTACCTAATACCTGCTTTAGTCGCAGAAAATCACTTTGATGTAAGTGCACAACAGAAGTTGGAAATTCATTCCTTTTCCCATGCAGGTTCCTTTTCCTATTATACTCTAATTAGGTTAAGAAGAAGAGATACAGTGCTATTTAGTTCCCTTGCAAAAGTAGTAATAGTAATAAGTGAATTATATTCAGTGAATAAGCAAACATATATGGCATTGTAAGTAGCTATACTTGATAATTACCTGCATATAAACTTCAGATGAGAAATTATTTTCCTCTTCTCATTTATTTATATATATATATATATATATATATGTGTGTGTGTTATGTATCATAGAATCATGAATCATGCATGTTGAAGCCTTACCACTTGGGAAGACTGCATGAATTCCCGGATAAGGGAAACCCTGGTTTTGCAAGAACAGCAGGAATGTTTTGAATAAGAGCAACTTATGGAAAACAAATACTTGTGAAATGGTCACTTCCAGATTAATTCAGATTATTTTATGAGATTTAGTTTATCATAGTACATTTCTCATTGTACATCATAGTGCAAAGCTCACAAATAAGATGAAAGTATTTAAGCCACTTCTGACAAGACTTGTGCTCCAGACCGTTCACAGCCCCATTGCCCTTCTCTGGATGTGCTTCAGGGCCTCAACACCTTTGTTGTAGCAAGGGGCCCAAAACTGAATTCAAGTCTCTAGGTGCAGCCTTCTATTCACAGGGAACAGAATCACTGAAATGCACTTTTAGTCAACAGAAAGTTACTGCATGGCCTGCAATATACTGCCCACTGTCTGCTCTGGCACCTTGGGTACAGCTCAGATAACGGCTTTAGTTGGACGACAGCTTCCTTGCTCTTGTGTGTAGGTGTGTAGCTTTGGTGGTGCACGCTGAGGCCTGGATGAACATGAAACTTGCTTGCTGCAAGTCCAGCCAAGTCCTGGATCACGCCAAGAGCTTTTGCTGTGCTGCCCTCTGATTGCATGGCCCTACGTGAGTTGTAATGAAATGAATGCTGACAACACAATTGGTGGGAAAGACAATTAATGCTGATACATCTGGTACATGCATGGGACAAATATTGGTATGGGACAAGGACCTCTCTTTCACCTGGACTTCTGCAATTTGAGTTACCAACACTTGCACAGATGAGGTCACACCTCAAATACTGTACTCTGGACCCCTCATTACAGGCATAAAGGCCCTGGATCATGTCCAGAGAAGGATCTGGAGCACAAGTCTGAGGAGAGGCAGAGGAAACTGGGATTGTTCAGTTTGGAGAAGGGCAGGCTCAGGAGAGACCTTATCACACTCTAGAACACCCTGAAAGGAAGCTGTGGCGAGGTTGCGGTTGGTCTCTTCTCCCAGGTAACATGATAGGATAAAAAGTGACGGCCTCAAGTCGCACAAGGAGGGGTTCAACTTGGATATTGGGAAGAACGTCTTCTCAGATAGAGTGGTGATGCACTGGGGCAGGATGCCATGGGAAGTGGTGGTGACTATGCCTGGAGGTGTTCAAGGAAGGTGTAAATCTGAGGGACATGGCTTAGCAGGGGGGGAGATGGGGAGGATGGAACTAACAATTGGGCTAGATGATATTAATGTTCTTTTCCAATCTTAATAATTCTACGATTCTACAGACTGTGCTGCGCCGTGTCAGTGCATGCAACAGCGAGAAAATCGGGCTTATATACGCCGCAGAAGTTTGTAGGTACATCTGTGGTGTGATTACAAGCACAAAACACGGGATAACGAAGGGACGAACGCGCCGGAGAAGGACTATGAACAACGCTCCCCGCTCCTCGGCCTCAAGAAAGGCCGCGCCTCGGCCTCAAGAACTACAGTTCCCAGGAGACGTTGCACATCCCGCGCATGCGCACCCTCAATAGGTGGCGGCGGCGGCCCCCCGGCGCTAGGCGCGCTCTGCGGCGGGCAGGAGGAAGAGGCGCGGCCGTGGCGCGGACTACAGCTCCCAGCGGCCCCTCGCACATCTCGCGCGTGCGCACGGCGCCGTCTCGGCCGCACTCTGCCGTTGTCGCCGTAGGTGGGTGGGAGGGGGGGAAGGGAGCGAGCGCGGCGGGGCGGTGGAGGAGGCGGGGGCGGGGGGAGGGGGGGGGTGAGAGTTGAGAGTTTAGACGCCGCCGTCGCTGCCGCCAGCTCGGACTCATGATTCCCATATGCCCGGTAGTTTCGTTCACCTATGGTAAGTAAATGCGCTCGGGGCGGGCAGGGGGCGGCTGTTGGGCAGGGGGCGGTTGAGGCGCGGCAGGGGGGCGGCGGGAGGCGGGGGGAGAGGGGGGGGGGGGGGGGGGGGGGCCGGGGGCGCCCGTCTGACCAGGCATTCTCTCTGTCTCCTGTCCGTGTGTCCGCGTCCCCTTCTTCGCCCCCACCCCCACCCCTCCCCTCCCCCGCCTCCTTCCCTCCTCCCGCCGGGCCTCCTGTCATGGCCCCGACCGCCGCCGCCTCCGCGTTGCCGCCGCCACAGTGCCCAGCCGGCTGGGAGAAGATGCCAAAATGGCCACCGGCAACTACTTTGGATTCACCCATAGCGGTGCTGCTGCTCAGTACAGGTAACCGCCGCGACCCCGCCCCTCCCCGCTCCGCCCGGGCCCGCAGCCCGCGCTCGCGTCCCGCAGCGGGACCTCCTCCCCGCCCTGTGGGGCTGCTCGCCCGGCGCCGCACCTGGACGCTGCCCCGGGGCCCGCTCCGCTCCGGGCCCCCTCTCCTCGCCGGGACCCTTCTGCCGCCCACCCGTCCGCGGGCGCGTGTGCTCTTTCTCGGCCGGCCCGGCCGTCCCCGCCGTCCCCGCGTGTGAGGGCGGGAGGTCGGTCTGAGCGCCGAGGACGGAGGGAGCCGGGGGCGGCATCGTGTCCCGGGGCCTTAAAATGGCCACTTTCAGCCGGCACCGGCGTGTTCCGCCTGCGGCCCGGGCCCTTCGACTCCTTCGGCCGCGCTGAGGGCCGGGCTCGCTCCCCAGCTCTTTACCCCAAAGCTCTGTCGGCGTGGGAGGGTGCGGTCCTCGTTAATCTAGGTTAAAATTAAGCCAGCCTAACTTGTGGGGGAGTGGGTGGATAAGGGAAGAGCTGGAGGTCCAGAAAATACGGGGGGCTGTCTTATTTCCCTATGTTATTATGATATTAAGAATGTTCTAAGAAAATAGAGAAGGTACCTCAGGGCCTATCGGATTTCAAAAAGATTTCCTTTCGTGGTGTTATCTAAGACCAGGAGAGGTCTTACAGTGGAGCTCAGGGATCTGAAACTGTACCTGTTGTTCAGGGGCACTCCCGTAAGTGTTGGTATTTTTGTTTGTTGAGGATTGTGTATCAGAGTGTAAAAAACAAAGTAGGAATTGGTAGCGCCTATTATCTCTTCTTCTGATATCAACTTATTTAATTTGAGGGGGGAAAAAAGGGGGCTATAAGCAGAAACATTTATGTTTTTGACTTGTAATGGAGTAGCAACTTAAAGCCTATGTTTAAATCCACGTTACATAAATCTGTAATGAAGGCTTGCCTTGACTCTTGTTTAATAGGAAAACAAACAAAAGAATAAAGCAAATACATGGGAAGTTATTAGAAACAAATGCAAGTGCGTTTTAGTGGTAAGAAGCTGATCAAACTTGCATACCTGATGTAGGAAGAGTGAAGTTTTAGGGAGATCTTTGAATGACTCTCAAGATCGTGCAGCTATTCTTTCCTTGAAGCAGACATAGTATGCTTTCATTTTTATTTATTTCCAGTATTGAATATTTAAAGGGAGATATTAAATTCAGTGTATCTTCTAGTTCTTCTCAGATGGGGCGCTTGCAACATGTTTATGTGCTACTTGACGGTTATAGTGAAATTTGAAACTGAGTCCTCATGAAATGTGGAAGACTTTTTAAATAGCGTAGAGGATTTTTTTTTTCTTTCGGATAAGAAAACAAATAATCTATAAGTGAACAATAAACTATGACATCTGTATGACTGCAATTATGAAGTGGAGATGAAGTGCTAAAGCTGTTTTTCCTTTTATGGTGGAGCTGAGGTGTACAGGTTTAAGAACTTGAACAACTCATTTGAAATTTACTTTTGCACTGCGGCCTAAAAACATTATTAGAATAAAGTTCAATTTCAAAACTGTTTTCATTTAACTGTAAATGTGTTTTTGAGAAAATGGCAAAGGGAGATTTTTCCTTTCCTACCACAAGTATGGTAGACTGTTCCATTTGTGTATCAGTAAAAGACTCCTATAAATGGTGTGTATGTCTACTGTCTTGGAAAGTTAAGAGACACAGCAGTCAGTGTTAAAGCAGTCCTTTCATAAGACTTTAATATTTTGAGCAGAAAACACAGGAAGTGCTTAAAAGATTGGAAAGGGGAATTTATTATCAAAAAATAGATCTGTCAGATTGTCAATAGCAGCTTTACTGAGTGCTACAAAATGTATATTCCATTCCAGGGATATTGAGCAGAAGATGGTGGCTGGTAGGGAAAGATAATTGAAGATTTAAAATTGCAACAAACTCTCTCGGATGTCTTTTGTTGTGTTGAAAAACACTGCTTTTCATAAAGAACACTTGAAATCTTACCTCGCTTTGTATTTAATCAAAGGCAGCAAAAGAATGAACTGCTCTTTAAACCTATAAATAATGGATTAGAAGCATTCTTGTTCCTTTCAATGTTGTAACTGCATAAATTTCCCTGCTGCGCACTTCATTCAGAATTCTGTGAACTAGCCAGTAGTAATATCATGACTTAATGAGAGAATAATTAAAGTATGCAAATACTGATCCTGGAAATTAATCTGAGTATTCAATTCATACTTTCTGCTGGAGGTGGTATTAGGGTCTAAAGCTATAAACCTGTGTGCAGTGCATAAATCATCTGCTACGTATTTCAGCAATAATATTCTGTTTATTTGCAGTTTGAAATAAATGTGTAATTTGGCCACACCAGTCCTCTTTTGTGTGAATATGTGCACATTGTAGTTCATTTGAGCTGCTGAGTCTATTCGGTTTGAGATGAAGATCTTAATATTGACTTGCATTCTGTGTGTAAGAAATATTCAGTGTGTTGTTATGCTTTCATTTTAAAGTTGTCTGATTGGCATACAGGGATACTGATGGGGAGATAAGGGCATTGAGAATTTAGATAGAGAAGTGGGCTTTTCTTTGCTTGCAACTGCAGTGGTCTCATCTAATGAACTTTGTGTTAAGATTTTTGGTTTTTGTAAAGGAGAGTAGCTCTCTGAGTTTCATTTAGTGATGTCCCTGCAGTAACAAGATAGGTCATAAGGTGGGAAATCCTTGGGTACTTCGCAGTGATTTATTAACTTTAATTTGCCCGCAAGTTGTGCAAGTATTACCAATTCACTATTGTGAGCCATAACAGATAAGGGAAACAATAGCAATTCAGGCACAGAGCAGATCACAGCGTGTGTAAGTTTAGGTTAAGATGCAGTCTTCTGTGCAGCAAAAAAAGACCAGGAATATGTGTACGGTGCAGTTTTACAGGACATTCAGAACTGGTGCAGAGCAGAAAAGGGAAGGGAAATGCCATGAGTAGATAAGTTTGTTATTGAGAAATTTGGGGGAGCGTGGGTGTGTGTTATTTTTTTTCGTGTTTGATAGCACTTAATTTCACTTTTATTTCAGCAATGTCTGTTTTTCAATCAGATGCATATTCCAGAAGCATTTAGTGTCAAAACTGTAATCCACATAGGCCTGCTAGCCCAACCTTAGAGCATCACCATGCATGATTGAAGCTTATAGTGGTGGACAACAGAATAGACAATACTGTGTAGGAGTTACAGCTTATTCTGAAGTGAAAATGCATTGTTAAACAAAGTTAATGTTTATTAATCTTAGGTAGCATTAAGCACACCCAACTCTTAAACATGGGCAACAAAAGTAATAGTAAGAGGGCTGCTCCAAAAAAGATGCCTCCTATTTTATTATGCTGTTCCACAGTGTTAGGGGCAGATGTTGGTGCTATGGCAGTAGAGGATGAACCTTCCCACCAGTCTTCTGTTGCATTTTGTTGCTGTGTGACAGAAGACAGCAGAGGGGCAATTTGACAGAATGGTGTCTGGCACAGAAGTGCATTTTAAAGGTGTGTAAAAATGGCAACCATTGATATTCACTATTTCTTGCTGAATCTTTATGGAAACCAAACAGTTGATGTGAGCACAGCGAGGTGTTGGGTGGTGCATTTCAGCAGTGGCAACAAGTGACAGCAGATCACCTTTGCTGGTGCATATTTTTATGAGTATTGCGTGCAAATGCTTTTTCATTGCTGGCAGAAATGGATTGTAGCTGAAAAATGGTGTTTTGTAACTGAGAATTTTCTTTATTAAAGACTGCTACTGTGCTCTTTGTATCTGTTAGCGTTTCTGTGGAAATGAATAGGAAGTATTCCTTTTGGAACAACTTATGTAATTTTATTTCACGATGAATGTACCTACATCGCAGAGTAAAAACTCCCAACTCTGCTTTTTGTGACAGTGCTTTGAGTTGTGTCACATCTTGAAAAGAATCTGCTTGTTTTCTTTTTTTTTTTTTTTTTTTTTTTTTTTTTTTTTTTTTTTAAGCAGAAGTGACTTTTTGGTATGATCGACCTGCACAGTACTGATTATCCTTTGCTCAGTCTATGCTAGTCTTAAGTGCTATCCTACTCGTGCTATTTTAGTTGTTGAAATATATATGATATACCTCTAATAAGCTACTGCTGTTGATACAAAGGAGTGACATGCCGCTCTCAGGTGAGATACGCCAACATCAGGGAGGCAATAAAAAGCTGTGGGTTTGATAATGTGGACCGTATAATGGTAGTGACAGGGAGTCAGAGGAGGTGCTGGTAAACTGTGGAGGGCAAGGTGCCTCAGTAATCAGAGGAGCCTTTGTTGTTTCTGAAAGGGAAGTCTGCCAACTTGTTTAAATTTGCAGCAGGATCATGTGTATAAGAAAGTTTTCTGTTATTGATATATTTAAGTCCTTTGTAGTTGCAGTCTCAGAATGGTTTGATAGTTTAGGCTTAATGCTGGAACGTTATATGGTAAGTGAAATTTTGTCTACAGATTAAATACAAAAGTGGTTTAATGTAGCTGCGTTGCTGGTACTTAGAAAAGCATAGCAGTGGCTAAAGGAAATAAAGAATGTCTGAAGAACTGAATTTAATTTTCCATGCTAGTGAAGTTTCTTTAATACAGAACTTGCCCATTTTAGCTTTTTTTTTTTTTTATGACAGAGAAGATGTTACTGATTAGTAGTTTTTTAGGCAGATGTTGCATCTCAATTTGTTCTTTTTGTTTTCTGCTATCATTGTGAATGTGGCTTTAAGAAGACTCTTGAAAAAAAGCAGCGTTTTGATAATATAAGAGTCTGTATAGGCAATGAGCAGTCCATTGTGTGCAACACAGTACAGGGTGGTAGATAAAGAGTTTGCATTGCATCGCTGGTTTAGACACTTCAGTTATGGTGTGGTGTGAAGTGAAGAGAGCTGGCAAATTTGATTGGTTTTAAAACAAGTAGTGAGAACAAATGTGAAGATTAATTAAACAGGAAGAGCATGTTGAGAACATAAGCATCTTTGAGATGAGTTACTGATAGTCTATTACTTAGCTATTTAGTAGCAGTCAGTACATTTGGAATGCAGTGGAATAATAGAAGGATGATTTTAGAAACAGGAAGAGGAAGGGAAAATAACAGTTGCTTTAAGGAACTGTATTTTTCAGATGAGATGTAATTAGATTGTTGAATGCTTTACCAAGAGCTGCTAAAAAAAACAGGATTTGAGAGCATTGTATATGTGCATAGCTTAAGGCCTCCCTTTGGGTTCATAGTGAATTGCGTTACAATCAATATTCTGTTCACAAAATTATTATAATAGGAAGTAATATTTTCCATTACTGTTCTAAATAATTTTATTCAGACCATAAAAATTGTATGCTTATTCAGTGGCAGACTTTTAGAAAATATCTTACTGGAATAACTTAGTTCACCAAATTGTGATGTTTATTGTTAATTGCGTTCAGGAGAAATGAATCTTATTATTATTACTAATGTTGTTGTGATTATTATTTCAGCCCAAACTTCATTCACAGATCTGCAACTTCATCTGAGCAGTTACTTATTAGTGCCTCCATATCTGTTTCTGTAAAGAAGCAGTAGGTTGTAATGCTTATATCAGTTTTTGTAGATTTAGGTCATACTTATTTCAGTCTTGCAGTCTCTGAAAGAAAAAATGCAGAACTATATTTTTAAACAGAGTTTTGCTATCCTGCTAGTAACACAACAGTCTATCAAACTTTGAGAAAGTCTGCAGTTAGATCTCAATAAATGTGAGTTCCTTAATTCTAAAATACTCATAGAAGTTAGAGTTCAAGAAACAAAGCTTAATTGTTTTATTTAAAGATATTTGTAGTTTAAAAATTATGCTTATGAGTAGCGTAACTGTTAAGCTGAAATTGTTAAGCTGAAATTGAAAAATGTATTCTTTGTATGAAAAAAACAAGTTTCCTAGAAGTGTTATTTAGAAGTTGGCATTTCTGAGAAAATTTATAATTTGGGCAGAGGCAGAATTGGGTTTAGCCATGGTCTTTAATCTGTATCAGAATGGTGCTCTTTAGAAGGCTGAAACTGAAAATGTAGGGATGTCCTTTAGTTGTAAGAAGAGAGTTTTCGGTGTTTGGTGCTCTAAAATGGGCCAGTCCACGGGCCGTCTGCACCCCCGGCAGCCAGTAGCACAGCCCCACATAACGTAAACTTCTACATCATTGTGATTTTTAGCGATATCTTTCATGAAATGATTGCACATAGCTTCAGTGCAAACTGCAGAGGTAGCAACAGAAATGCGGAGCGGAGGCTGCAGCGCAGTGCTGGCTCCATCTCTCATCCCACCGCACACGCTCCATCCAACTGGCGTGCATGTATGATGCTACGTGGGGCTGCGCCACTTGGCAAGTAAAAGGCAGTGATTGCTGCTGATAGTATTTCAGCCTATCTACACCTGTGTGTGCCTGTGAAGATGCATGTTGTTTTCTACCCAGCAGACATGTAAGTTTTCTTATTTAATATTAAATTGGGTTGATTTTGCATTTTTCGTGGACATGACTGCTCATTTAAATGAGTCAAACGTGTCTTCAAGATGAAAATCAACCTGTCTGTGCTATGTTTTAAATACAGCCGTTGAAAATGAAACTTAAATTATGACAGGATGAAGTTATGGGTGCTAATTTTATGCATTTTTGATACTAGGCTAAACACATTTCTTTGAACACTAAAAAGTTTGCAGTGTTACTTTCTGTTTTGATAAAGGAGTTTGAGAATAGGCTCCAGGATTTCAAGAAAAAACATTGATTTTTTTTTTTTTTGTATATTTGAAATTTCATCTTTAGTTGACATAAATACATTACCTGCAGATTTTCAATCGAAATGCACGGAGTTGCAGTCAGACATTCATGTTTAAGAAAGAACTGATCGTGTCTCTTTACCAGACTCTTCCTAGACCTCTTACTGGTGAAAAATATCCTTTGCTTCACAGTTGACCTTATTCATGCAGTTACTTTTTGGCAGTATGTGCATTTGTGACCATTTTTAAGGATGAAGCACAGGACCAGTAAGATTTCATCAAAAAGTCTCTGAAGAGCACCTTGAGAGTTCGCTAAGAATTGCAGCTGCTGCCATCACACCAGGCATTGATACATTTGCAAAAAGATCAAATATTCTCTTCTGGTTTTGTTGCCCTCTTTTTAATGTTAACAAAAATTGTTTCTTATATACATGAACAGTTAGGTATTTTATACGTGGTTCAAGATAATTCCTCTGCACTCAGGTGCAGCCCAGGCAAGCCAAGATAATGGACATCTGTATTCTGAACAAAGCTGGAATAGCAACAGCTTTACAGTGTGTATTTTTGTTGTTAGTTTTTTAATAGATGACTTAACTCCACAAATATCCTTCTGTGGAAAATAAAATCTCCTCACATTTAAATCACTTGAAGCTTTATTACTTGGCAAAATAGGCAGTATTACATCAAAGTGTAACATTCTCTTGATATTGTTGATGTGCAATAAATAAAGCTTTCTACCTTTTTTTTTTCCTTTGGAGCAAAGAAAGCCTCAAATCTTTGTTACATGAAAAGGTCAGTGTCTGGAATAGGATAAAAGCAAAATGTTCTCTGGATAAGAATTCAGTTTTTCCTACTTAAATGCTTGTAATTCTGTGTGATTCTTGGGCTGATAAATCACAGGAAATTCAGTCTTCCTATCAGTATTAATCTTTATAAGTAGTTAATAAGGGCTGTTCTGTATTAGATCTAAGAGTTTTAATACTTGTCTAAGCTCGTTTTTGTGGAGGCGTATTACTTGCTTGCAAACTTTTATTATGTAGCTATTTAAATTAAACAGACCTGTTTTTTGGAAACGATGATAATGTTTTATTAAGTGAACACTGGTACTTCATTAATTTTTTTTATCAGCATATGCGTTGTAGCCATTTTCTGACTTAAAATTTAAAGCATTCTACTAGCATATGGAAAAAAGACTTTCAATATGAAAAAACACCCTAGAAGTCTATATTTCTCTCTTTTATTTCAAAAATACTACTGCCGTTTCTTAGTGCAGATCTTTCTTTATCTCAGATGAGGTTTTTCTAATTCATCTTAGCCAAATGTAAGTGTTCAGGCAGGAATTTTGCAAACTAAATATCTACATGGAAACACACTTTTTTGACCAATACTGTAGCTTAATTGATTTTGCAGGGTAGAATTGGGCTGAGAGATGTTTATAATTCTTTCCTCTGTGTTTGGAATTGCACCAGCCTTGGTAATACAGAATTGTAGAATCACCAAGGTTGGAAAAGACCTCCCAGGTTATCCAGTTCAACTGTACACCTACCACCAGTATTTCCCCACTAGCCCGTGTCCCCTAGTTGTATGGGAACTGCTGAGTCACGGCCTGAACCTCTAACTGATCACCTGAGGCAAGTGGCAGTGAGCACAGATTGGAACACAGGTTTCCTCTGAGCATCAGGAAGCGTGTATGTAACATGTGGATAGTGGAGCAGTGGTACATGTGGCGCAGAAAGGTGTGGAATCTCCTGCTTGGAGATCTTCAAAAACTGCCTGGATCTGAGACACCTGCTCTCGGTGGGTCTGCTTGAGTAGGGGTTGTCCAGAGGTCTTTTTCAATCTAAATCTAAACCATTCTGTGACTTTGAATAGGAAGAAAGACAGCTGTTGGAGAGAGTCCAGAGGAGAGCCACAAAGATGATCAGGAGCACCTCCCCTACGAAGACAGGCTGAGGGAGCTGGGCTTGTTCAGCCTGGAGAAAAGAAGGCTGCGGGGTGACCTCATTGCAGCCTTTCAGTACCTAAAGGGAGCCTGCAAACAGGAGGGGAATCAACTCTTTGAAAGGGTAGATAACAGCAGGACAAGGGGAAACATTTTCTTTCCTTTGATCAAAAGAATTATATACACCAGACAACAATGTGGGCAAGGCTAATTTCTGTGGCAGCCTCTACTCTGGGATGAATTCTGCAAGATTACAAGCCAGTGCATCCCTTCACTGTCCAGAAAATCAGATTGACATATTTTTGGAGATTAGTATGGCAAAAGACATGCAGTCACAGCCTCATTGCAGTCATTACTGTCTAGGGGGTTTACTATCGTAATGGTATTTCATAATATGTGGCACTTCAATATTAATGCGTTAGAAAGATCTGATTAGTATTTGCCATTGTTAATGTTAGTAGAAATTAGTATCTTATTAGTTCTTTGAAGTTTGAGCCAAATATATTAGAAAAAAGACGCTGCTCACATGTGATGTTGTCCAATAATTGTGAACAAAGAGTTCATTCTATCAGTCTACAGATTCCTTTAGAAGGTCATTGAAAATGAGAGTAAACTAAGTACAGGTTTAAAACTTTTGGAAAGAAACAAGTTTATCTGGGAGCAAGAAGCAAAGAACATGGGGAAATAGAAATATATATGGTAACGTTTTAGGGCAGGTAGGGAAAGAGTAAATCAGGTAAGATGCTGAAAATGAACTTCAGTTGACTGAAATGTGTACAGAACACTAGGTAGAATAATTCAGTGCAGTGTTTAAACTGTAAACTGGACGTGACTGGGATAGTGAGAATGAAGTGAAATAGAGATCTGAACTAGAGGATGGGTGATGAAGAACATTTCTCTTCCTGGAGAAGAGAAACTGAAGTGAGCTTGGGGGAATAGCTCTGTTGGTTTGTGAGCATCTGCAAAATAAGCGTGAACAAAATACATAACTTTCAAATTAAAATCTTTGGTAGAGGAGTTACTCGGGTAATACAGCAGGGGTATAATTTGAAGCTGCCAAGTCCTTCCCTAGTAATTTAGGTCACAGGGTAGCTTTTATTTCGATTTTCTTCTGATAGTAAGATCATAAAATATAAGAGTTTTAGTATGAAATACCTTGAATTGAGCAGTCACTAGATGGGTTTATTTTGACTTGGTGTTGGCCTAGAACTCTTTTGTTTTTTAGACTGAAACTTTAATAAACTGAGGAAAATAATCTTCACACTGAGGGTGCTCAGATTCTGAAACAAATTGTTTAGTGTAGCCTTGCAATCTCCATTCTTGGAGATAATCAGGATATGACAGCACAAAGCCCTGAAAAACGTAATTTAACTTCAAGGTTAGCTGTTCTTTGAGCATAGGATTAGAGCAGATCACTTCCAGAGGTTTGTCTCAGGCTCAGTTATTCTGTGATTTTTAAACTTTACCTAGTTAGTAAGGACAGGCGGCCTGAGGAGCTTGTCGTATGAAGAGACCTGGAGCTCTAAATTCAAAGATACTTATAAAAACACTAGAATTTATTTGGGGGAAAGGAAGAATTAACCTACAGAAAAACTTGGGTAGTTTACCGGAACACTGAGTTCATGTTGTGTGTGCTACAATAATTGTGTGTTCTTAGCCCATAGAACATGGAGTAATTTTATGCCAACTGTGTTGAATGATGAAGCCAAATTGAATTACTTTCTTTGTTATGGTGAAGAGCGTGCACGTTTTCTTACAGTAGCTCAGCTGACATATTCGTCATTACCTTAACAACTTGTACACCGATCAAGTCTTTTGGAGTGTAAAATATTGGGACTAAGTTGAAATACTCTGTGTGGTGTAGTGTGGAAAATTATTATGTAAGGTATAGATTAATAAAAGATTTAGAGTAGCAGAGAAGTCAGTAGAAAAATGATTATCACGTAGGAATAATTATACTGAAGTTATGCGAGGACTGATCTTGATTATTATTTAGCATTTACATTAGTATAGTGTGTCATGATATATGATGCAAAGGAAATTTGTCCATTCTTAGGTGACTTCACAAGAAGCTGTTCTTAGGAAAGTGGAGTATCTGGAGGTCTTCATTTGGATGGATGAATATGCTTTTTGCCATCCATGGTCAGTAAAGTAGATAACACTAGTATAGGTACAAAGATGAGCTGTAGAATCTGGAGGAAAATCAGTGCAACATGGGATCTGGCAAAAAAGTCTGGGAGGAAGTAGGTTGATCTCAGCAAGTGCGGTGATGCATTTGTATCTGAACAAGGATAAAAATCTCTGCTAAGTTGAAGGACAAACAGCTCAAAAATCCTTTGGCAGAAATTAATTATGTAGAAGTGTCTGGTCAACTTAATATTAAAAGATTTTTAGAAGAAACTGCAAGAGAAAAAGAAGCCTCATAAATTTGGAAAAGAAGATGCCATATATTGCAATGAGTAGTTCTTTTAAAAAGGCAATACTAGTCTGTTCTAGAATATTTTTTCTTCTGATCTTGCAAACTCGATCACTAGCTCTGCATGATGTTGCAGAAGCAAGGGGAACAGGTTTGCTACAGTAAACATGGTAATAGAACTGTATTAGCCTTAGAAATCAAATTATTGGGGCTGTTAATTCTATACCATGATAAGGAAGTTTGTTACAAAAATAGCAGAGAAGTGGAACTGGGCAGAATGTTAATGCTTCTGTTCAGAGCAATCATGATCTCTTCACAGTATTGAGTACTGAAAATTCAGGAAGCTTTGGTAATATATATTCTGAGAATAAAAGCATTTTCTCTTATAAACTGTCTGATAATGTTACCTTGCAGTGTGTTGTAAGCACCTTAATGTATTTTGTAGTAGTAAACTGAGCATGGTTTCATGAAATGTGAAGAGTTAATACTTTGGTAACAGGCTTCTCTTCTTTCTCTTTTTTCCCCATTTTTTTTCCCTGCTTCCATATGTATACCTCGTGTTCTGGCAGGCATACTGTTCTCTGATCTCCAATGTTTCTGACAGTTCTACTGTGTTAAAAAATGAGTCCAGAAAAAAAAAATCTGATCGTGTTCTGCGAGATGAATGCAGTAAATCAGTGGCTTGACAAGTGGCAGAACTAACACAAGGGATGGAATAAGATGGCAGGGCTGGGATTGAGGATACAGTGAAACAAGGCTTTTCCTTGTTGACAGTGTTGGATTGCTGAAGAGTTCAGTTGCAGTACAGGTTGTATAAGTCCGCCTGCGCTGTCAGTGTCGTATGTCTTTATTATAGAATTTTACTGCTACATGTCATGTGACACTGTGAATTATCTTAACACATTCACTCTTCTTTGCTGTTAAATAAATGGATAATGCTGCCTAATTTTATAGATTATCATTCACTTTTACCACCATAAAATAGTCTTCCTGAGTTTTCTGGTGGAGTCTTATTACTGAACCTGAACTGACAAAGACACTACCTCTGTATAAATTGGCATGTTAGGCAGTGTTAGGAGCCACACCTAAGTGGGTGAGGGAAGTGATTTGTCCCTCTCCACTCTGCCCTCCTGAGGCCCCAGCTGGAGTACAGCGTCCATGTCTGTGGTCCCTAACACACGGGTGATGTGGAGCTGTTGGAGGGGTCCAGAGGAGGGCCACGCAAATGCTCAGATAGCTAGAGTACTTCTCCTGTGAAAAAGGTCTGAGGTAGATGGTCTTCTTCAGTCTGGAGAAGAGTGCTGGGAGACCTTATTGCAGCTTTCCAGTATTTAAAGGGAGATTATAAACAAGAGAAAAAGCAAGTTTTTGTGCAGATAGATAATGACAGGACAAGAGGAAGTGGTTTTAAACTAAAAGAGAGGTTTAGATCAGTTGTCAGGGAAGCTTTTCACTGGGAGGGCGGTGTGGTGCTGGCATTGATGCTCAGAGAGCTGTAGTCATCCCATCCCTGGAGGTGCTCAGGGCCAATTTGTGGCCCTGGGCAACATGATTTGGTGCTTGATCTAGCACTTGGCAACCATGCCTGCAGCCAGGCGGCTGGACCTTGATGATCTTTGAGGTTCCTTCCAACTCAGTCCGTTCTGTGATTCTGTTATTCAGATCTTTTCATTCAACTGCTAAGCTCAGAAGCTGAAAATGAGATGAAGTATGCTTGTGAGTTTAGTTTGGACAGAATGTAGTTGTTGTTTCGAGCAATGAAGTATTAAGGGCCTGTGGTGGAAAGAGGTAGAGTCTTGATAGGAAACCCAGTAGTAACAGTTTTTTTTCCTGTGTGTTTCTGCAGTAAGAATGGCTTTCTAATATGCTAATTTGTTCTGCTGTAATTAAATTACAATTTTATTTCTTTTTAGTTACTAAATTCAAGGGAGTTATGGAAATGCCTTTAGCAAAAATCATATCTACAGCAAAAAGATACTTTATTTCTGGTAGTTACATTAGAGAGAATATTGTAGGCTTGTGGAAAAAGTACTGTGACTTTTTGTTCCTTTTGGTTTTGAGCAGAACCGCGCTGCAGTTCCAACTTGCCGAATATGTTCCAAGTGAGATAGCATATTTCTGCTTACTTTAAAATAGGAGATACTATCTCTTGATAGACATGAAATGGGGTTTTCATTATCTTTCAGTAGTTCTATGGAGATCTGAAATCCTATCATGATTCTTAAGTCATGATAGTTGAACCGCAGTGTAGAAATGCGAAAACAAAAATCGGAGTAATCACTGAATTTCCATTTTATGTCAAAGTTGCAGACAGTGTTATTTTGCCCAGTTTGCTGTATTTGTTATAAATCAAAGTAACTGTTCTAAGCTTTGATTGTAATGTGTGGTTACAGATTGAAATAGGACAGTAACATCATTTTTTCTTCAAATGATTAAATTTCAGAGGCCGTAACTTTCTATTTGGATCGGTAGTGCTTACTCATTCTTTGTAAATAGGCACATATTAGTATCCTACCTGCAAATTTTAGAGGCAGATTAGGCTCAGCATGTGCTTGGAAGATTGCCAGAGCCCTGATGGCGGTCTTCTTGCTTGATCTGCCTGTCCTTTGTTGATGATTCATGTGATTCATATTGTGAGGCTGTGGACTGCTATACAAGCAAGGCCAGTATTTAATAATTCTATTTTTTTTGTGGGAAAATGGTATTAGAGGAATGTTTTTAAATGTTCCTGTTTTAATTTCAAGGGCTTGTAGAAGTTGGTAAAGCTCATAACTTTAATGCATTTTACGAGAAAACATCATGCAAGTGAAAGTCAATAATGAGCTGTCACAGGAAAGTAGTTATTTTAATTCAGTAGATAGTTTTATTGAAGAGCTAATAAAGCACTTAAAATTTTGTCGGACATGGAAAGATAGCTTACGTATAGCATACCTAAGGCTTACATATTGTTTTGAATGAAAGACTTCTTTGATTGAAAGAATTTTACTGCTACAGGATAAAAACAACCACAAAACCAGCCCAAAAACCCTCTCTAAGAAAAATTCATCAGCCACTCAATTTTCTGTATTTATGGAAACTTTGAAGTGATATAGATGTTTTTTCATGGAGGAGGAAGAGAGGTAATAGAAACCATTGAAATACGTTCATAAGTGGATAGCTGTTCCTCGGTGACTTGTAGAACAGCCAAGTATTAATCAAATCCAAGATGCTGAAATGTCTAGGCATTAGCTTAGTATGTTGAATTAATTTGGTTATTTACTTACTGTCTTTTTCCCGTATAGCCAGCAGCCAGCTTCGGGTGTAGCATATTCCCATCCTACTACAGTGGCTAGCTACACTGTCCACCAGGCACCAGTTGCTGCGCACACAGTTACTGCAGCCTACGCACCAGCAGCAGCTACAGTTGCAGTAGCCAGGCCTGCTCCAGTGGCTGTTGCAGCTGCTGCGACAGCTGCTGCGTATGGAGGCTATCCTACAGCGCACACAGCTACAGATTATGGTTATACACAGAGGCAACAAGAAGCTCCGCCACCACCACCTCCTGTCACTACGCAGAATTACCAGGTGTGTTAAACAAATTTAAAAAATCACTGCTGAATTACTGTGATCTTTTTGTGTTGGAATGTTTAAGGCCAGCGTAGGATGATGGTGAGGACTTACCTCAAGTACTGTGTTCAGTTTTGGGCACCTCAGTACAGAAAGGACATTGAGGTACTGAAGCAGGTCCAGAGAAAGGCAACCAGGCTGGTGAAGGACTTGGAGAACATGCCCTACGAGGAGAGACTGGGAGAAGGAGCTGGGGCTGTTTAGTCTGGGGAAGAGAATGCTGAGGGGAGATGTTATTGCTCTCTTCCAATATCTGAAGGGTGCTTACAGTGAGAGCGGGGTTGGTCTCTTCTCTGGTGAGAGATGACAGGACAAGGGAAAATGGCCTCAAGTTGCACCGGGGGAGGTTTAGGTTGGATGTTGGGAAAGACTTCTTTACAGAAAGGGTTGTTAAGCACTGGAATAGGCTCCCCAGGGGGGAGATTGAATCACCATTTGGATTTGATGTTTAAAACCATTTGGATGTGATGCTCAGGGATACGGTTTAGCAGAGGGTTGTTAGGGTAGTATGGTTAGGTTATGGTCGAACTTGATGATCTTTAAGGTCTTTTCCAACCTGAGCAATTCTGTGCTTCTGTGACGTTTGTAAACTTGTGACTTCAGATTTTGTCAAAATTGTTTGTTCTTACATATTTTGTAGGAATATGATACAGTCATATGAAAAGCTAAAGCGAGTTACTTTTTTAGTTACAAAAGTAGTTTGTGAAGGAGAGTAATTTAAAAGCATTTGGTGAATTTTTTATTAAATCTGGCAAGGTCTGTCAGATTTTTCTTCAGGTTTAATTTCTTTAACTTAATGAATTTTTTAAAAATTTTAATTATTTAATCTATCTATATACAATGCCTCTGTAAATATTTTTTTTTTTAAATCTTCTTCAGTGTATGTTAGAAGGAAATGTTATTGGATTTTTTTTCCTCTACTAATAACCTTTTCTCCAGATGCGTATTTTATGGATATGTTCACTGTTTTTTCCATTTAAATGTTTAGGATTCCTATTCCTATGTTCGATCTACTGCCCCAGCTGTAGCTTATGACAGCAAGCAATATTATCAGCAGCCAACAGCAACTGCTGCAGCTGTGGCTGCTGCTGCCCAGCCTCAACCTTCAGTGGCTGAGTCGTACTACCAGACAGGTGGGTTGCATGCTCCAAACTCCTGTCATTATAGAATGTAGGCACTGCTTTAATACCTTAAAATGTATTTATGCTGAAAACATATTTCTAGACAAACCTTTTGCTGATTTGTCTTGGAAGTTTGCTGAACTATGTCAACATGTTGACGTATTAACATATTAACATTAGTTAGTTAATCTATGTAGTTCTTTAATTATTAGTATCATGACTGCTACAAAGCATAATTACTTTTTTTACATTAATAAGAAATGCTGTGAAAATTTTTAAGTACTTCAGTTCAGCATATATTCCAATAAAACTATTGAATAAGAGGGCTGGTTTGTCAGCACTTTTAAAGAAAAAAAGAATCAGTAACTAATTCTTAGTAATATAACCTGAGATATCATTATTCAGTGTTGAGTTACACAGTTGCACAGAGCGTAACTATGACTTCAAAAATAAATAAATTAAAAGGAACCAACCAGAAAAGCTACCTCCACTTGTTAGATTTGTTCCCCAGGATATAATCAAATAATCAGTAAATATTACTCAACATGGTTGGCGCTTCAATCAACTAAAGCCTGTCTATGTTTGTGCACTGATGTCTTCCATCTTAATTAGCTCCGAAAGCAGGATATAGCCAAGGGGCAACTCAATATACTCAAGCCCAGCAAACACGACAAGTAACAGCTATAAAACCTGCAACCCCAAGTCCAGCAACGACTACGTTTTCTATATATCCAGTATCCTCTACTGTGCAGCCAGTAGCAGCTGCAGCTACTGTTGTTCCATCGTATACTCAGAGTGCAACATACAGTACAACAGCGGTTACTTACTCTGGTAAGAATTTTACAGATTATGCTACTGAGATCTTTGCAGTTATTACAGAAGGATTTAAATGCTCAGAATTTTAGCATTTTGTGTTCAAATATATCAGTCTACTGTGAAGTATCAACCACTTACATAAAAATATTTTGCCAGTATAATGATCTATCTTTCAAAGAGATTTGATGCTTAAATATGCCTATTTTGTTCCATGTGAAAATATACAGGATACTGCCAGTGTGTTGAGACTTACTGAAAATTTAGAGAAAAGATGAGGGGAAATAAGAATAGAGAAGGAGACACATCCACACAAATATTTACCCAGGGAAATTGGTAGGAAGCCTGATTCGATGAAACAACAGTTGTAGTGGCAACTGGTAGGGAAGAACAATCCGTTACAGATCTTAAAAGTCTGGGTTGTATTGAACCAAAACAGAAGACTAATCGGTGCTTTGGAAGAAAAGCAAACAAACAAAAACAGGAAAAAAAATACCAACCATCTTTCCTTCAGTAATTAGAAACCCAGAACTGGCGGGCAAGCTGGCATATTATAGCTAGTTTAAATATTTTTATTTTGTTTCTTTTCTGTTTATGAAAGGGATTTTATAGGGACTCTCTTGAAACAGAGGATTAAAATAGTTGAACCAGTAGATGTAGAAGGTTTATGGGAATACTGTCTCCAAGGTATAAAAGCCCAGTTTCCTTGACTTATTCAACTTCAGTAATAGCAGTCAAGGAGTGCATACCTAGTATGTACTGCACAGGTTTTAGCAGGCCAGCAGCTTTGCACTAGAACAATTTAAATCTCTGAGGTAGAATGTGATAACACAGTGTGACATTTTTTATATTCTTTTTTTTTTCCCTTACTCTACGTAATCTGTCTTCCTTTTCATGGAAGGAAATTTACTTTTGAACTGTAAATCCAGTTCAGGAAAACTGTTACTTCAACTGGCTTTGATAAATATTTTATTCTTGTTGCACCATAATGAGACCTGCAAGATGTACCAGGAATTTTCACATATTCTTTAGGGATGGTAGTTACATCCAACAACATAACTGTGCGTTGCAGAGATGTGTCAAAAATCAAGTATGCTTCTGATAAAAGTTATATATTATGTACTTGTGTGTTGTGAAACATTAAGAAAAACCAGGATTGCTTAACAAGATCTCAGTACATTGTTTGTATTCTGCCCTGTTCCCTCAACTTTTATTACAACGCATGCTTGTAATTTGTGTGTTATGTAATTGATACATGATCTACAGTGATGTAACATTTATTTGTTTTGATCTTTGAGGTACCTCTTATTCTGGCTATGAAGCTGCAGTGTATTCAGCTGCATCGTCCTATTATCAGCAGCAGCAGCAGCAACAGAAACAGGCAGCGGCTGCTGCTGCTGCTGCTGCAGCAACGGCTGCTTGGACAGGGACCACCTTTACTAAAAAGGCACCATTCCAAAATAAGCAAATGAAACCAAAACAACCTCCCAAACCACCCCAGATCCACTACTGCGATGTTTGTAAGATCAGCTGTGCTGGACCACAGGTACCTGTATTATGTAATATTCTGCTATACATTTTTGTTACAACTTCTCCAGCTATAAAGGTGTCAAAAATATTTGTTAACTTTTAAGGATCTGTTAAGGACTCTGTAATTTTTCTGATGGGATAAATAATCAAAATGTGTGCTGTTACAGAATAACAATGAGAAAACAGGTGCATTCTGTTAGCTTGCACAGAGAAGCTGTAACTGTATTTCAGACTCAGAAGTATTCTGAAAGTTGAAGGTGATTTGGTTTTTTTTTAGGATACCAAACTTCACAGAATATACTTTCATCAAAACTCCTGAATCGTATAAATGTTGTGAATGGTAAACCTGAAAATTTATTCTTTGTATTCCATCATCCCAGTTTAGTTTCACAGTGGACACAAGTGTATAACAAGTAGATAACAATTAATGCTGTGTTTGCGTGTGATAGGCTATACAGTAATTTAAGTGAATCTGCCGTTATCTCCCAGGTTGCCAATGTCAGCACAGGAGCTAATCTCAACTTCTGCATTTCGTTTTCAGCACAGCTTTGTGTGCTACCTTTATTTGAATCCAGTTTTTTAGTTCTGTCATCATACAAGTTGATGAAAAATTCAAAACTGAGAATTATTCTGTGCAATGCAGGAAACTGCGACTGAGATAAACTTCTGTGATGGTATCAAGTTTTCCATAGCAGTATCTTTTGAAAAGTACTTCATTGAGGAATCGAGGAGGTGTTGGAGAGGAATACTCAAACAGTATTACCTCTAAAAATGGACTTCTGTTGGAAGAGAAGAAAATGTTCTAATCTTACAAGTGGTCTACTTACGCCTTAGAGTTTGTCATATGAAAGAAATGCTCAGCATACTGACTTTCTTACGTAAAGCATGTATTTTATGCTACATTCTATACTATGTGTGGTCGCACAAATGATGGACAAACAATACAAAGGCAGCTTAGTGTATGTGTATAATTTGTTTGAACAGACTTACAAAGAACACTTAGAAGGTCAGAAACACAAGAAGAAAGAAGCAGCGTTAAAAGCATCCCAGAACACCAGTAACAACAGTACTTCTGCTCGTGGAACTCAGAATCAGTTGCGCTGTGAGCTTTGTGATGTGTCTTGTACAGGAGCAGATGCATATGCTGCCCATATCCGTGGAGCCAAGCATCAGAAAGTAAGAACTTTCTCTTGTTCTTGTCACTTGTATATTTTCCCACTCATCTTAGAGGGGAGAAAATGAACAGAAACAGTACAATTGGAATAATTTTGTTTAAAAATATTTTGTTCTGTGTTTTGTTTCAAGCGTATATTTAATCTCACTATTAGAAGGGCATTGTTGGGAGAAGGGGGGAAAAATATTGCCACTGCATCAGTGGGAAAAGGAGGTTTTGGAAAATTTGAGAATCATAGGATGAAGATGTTGATTGAGGTGGAGAAGAGAGTGAGTGAGGATATGTCCCTCCTAACTCTTTCCAAGACTATTTTCTGTAATTGTCTTTGTCGTCGTTACTTGGCATTTCTTGCAAAGAAAACATACGGGAGCAAGAGCAGCACCCTGTAATAGACTTTATAATGAGTATTTGGAAATATTTGGTAGGTGTGCACTTAAGTAGGAATTCGGGATTACAGAATACAGGCTGCACTGTGAACCCTTGTGACCTGTGTTTGAATTTGGCCGTACAGTAGTAACTGGAATGTTGGAGTGAGTCCAGAGGAGGCCACAGGGATTCTCGGGGAGCTGGAGCACTTCTGTGAGGAAAGGCTGACTGAGTTGGGCTTGTTGAGCCCGGAGAAGATACTCTGGGGACATCTCATTATGGCCTTTGCAGTATTTAAAGTCAGCTTATAAACAGCAGGGAGACCAGTCTTTTTTTACACTGTCTGATAGTAGAAGGACAAGGAGGAATGGTTTAAAACTGAAAGAGAGGAGATTTAGATTAAATCTTTGTGGGAAACTTTTAATGCAGAGTCACTGAATCACACTGGGACAGGCTGCCCTAAGAAGCTCTGAACGCCCCGTCCCTGGAGATGTTCAAGGCCAGGTTGGATGGGGCCCTGGGCTGCCTGATCTGGTGCGTGATGACTGCTGTAGCAGAGGGGTTGGAGCTTTAAGGTCCATTCCAACCTAAGCTATTTCATGCTCCTCTGTTTCTGTGGTTTAAAAGTTTTCTAAATACAGGGTTTTTTGTTAGTCCAGTTGTTAGTAGAATTTAAATTGACTTATCTAGTATTCTTTCTTTTATAAATACATTGAGATGTTAAATTTTTGGGTTATCCTCAATAACCACAAGAGTACATGAAGTGTAGTACTTACTGTCCTCATACATTTGGATGTAGCTTTCTCTTCTCTGTAGTTAGTCACTAGCCACTGCTTATTTAGGTCTCCACCTGTGTAAAACTGAAATCTTAATCTATTACTTCGGTACACTCTGAAGAATCTTATTCATTCTGCTGCAGACAGTCATTTGAAATGTTGCTTAAACTTTACTGCTGCCTGACAATGTGTCTGTATTCTGCCTGAGATTATGATTTACTTAAAAAATAAGAACAAAAAGAAAAAAGAAGTGTATGTATGCTATTGTGTACATGTTATCACTGTCTACAGGTTTAGATAAAAGCAGAGTTTTCTTGCTGTTTTCAAATCTTTCTTAAACTTTAGCTTTCATTGTGTGTATTTGGTTTTTATGAAACCCCTGTATTACTCTCTCCAGTGGTGATCAGCTGCCTGTAAAAGGAACTGCTACTCTGCCTGAAGCATTAATTTCAAGAATAAGCATTGTGCCTCTTTGCTTTCTATGAACTTTAAGGAGCTCTGAAGTACTCCTCTCACGTCCTCCTTAATCATCTCTGCAGATCTGTATTTTTAAAAAATAGAAAAAAGAAACAACCTTTCCCTAACTAATCTCTTCAAATTTGCTAGATAATTTGGCAGTTCTTTCAATATTCTTAAAAGATAGTGATCAAAAGATACGATGTTCCTGAATTTGAATTAAATAACTTCGATTGTGATGAAAATAAGCAATCTGAGATGATGATTAAATATTTTCTAGTTTCAGATGACAGAAACTTCTACATCTCCGTCCTTTTTATCCCAAGATCACTTTTTGTTAAGAAGCAGTAGCTAACTTTCTAGTTACTGATTTTTTTCTTTGGTGTTACATTCATGTTTGTGTTACAGCTTCCATAAGCTTTAAGTTCATTTTTTCTAGTTTTTCCAGGCAGGTGATATGAATTTCTTTGTATTCTTACAGGTAGTAAAATTGCACACAAAACTTGGCAAACCCATTCCTTCGACTGAACCAAATGTAGTTACCCAGGCTACTTCTTCAACATCCACGTCTGCTTCCAAACCAGCTGCCTCTGCTTCAAGCATAGCAACTAGCAGCAGTACTGTGAACTCCTCTGTTGCATCTTCTGCAGTGAAAATTCTTACTCCCACGGCAAACACACCACTTAACACAGCGTCCAACAACAAAACATCTTCAACTGCTGCTAATATAGCAGTAAAGAAAATATCTACACCGAAAATAAACTTTGTTGGCAAGTACAGAAGTCAGTCTTTATTTTGAAACCTAACCTATTCCATAGTTTTTTTTTAAGATCTTACTGTAGCAAATACAAATGTATTTAGTTAATTATGCATGAATAACTGTTGTAATTAAGAGAATTACTGATAGGTGAAAATAAAGATGCGTATAAAAGTTTTGCTTCACAATTTATGATGTTTTCTGTCCTGTTATCTCTGCCTTTCCTGGAAGCTTCTTCATACTTGATAAGAGTGTAGTAGCTTCTGGAGTACAGCAGTCTATAGTCCAGCTGGCCCTAATTTCAGCTTGTAGCCTGGGCTGTTAAAGTACATTGATAGTTGGTAACTGGGCAACTGGGACGTCCTTGTAGTAGTGGAAATGTAGCATGGAAACTTCTGTAATGAGCATGACAGACTTTCAGAGATGAGAAGCAGATGTTCCAAAATAAGCTTATCCTGCTCTTGAACGAAAGACTCCATGCAGTTGCAACAGCAAGAGCATAGTACCTTTGCTAACACAAACATATGGTTTTAATTACCTTTTTTCATCCGTTTACAAAAATAATATCTGATGATGAAAAGAGATCATTAGAATATCTTTGCTAAACTGTTCCCTCTAATTTCTGTCACTTTTAAAAAAGCATGAAAATGATTAAAATTACAGTTACGTAACTTCTATTACATAAATTGCATTTGTGCAATAAAGTTTTTCATGCTAAAATAGAAAAGCTAATACTAAGTGTTCAAGTTGCTTAGATGTTTTTAAGTATATATTTATTCAAAACAAAACCCTGTTTAATTGTAATTTCAGCATATTTAAATTTTAATTAGTTTTAAAAGGCTTCTTATGCTTTGCCCGGGACGTTGATACTTGCAAATGAAATCATCAGTGTGCATATCACGTGTAATCATAATCTCATTTGATGGAAGCTAAAAATTGAAAAATTTTGATTTCTAGGTGGCAATAAGCTTCAGACAACAGGAAGTAAACTGGAAGAAATGAAATCGGCTGAAAGTGTTAAAGCAACTCCCACTGCCACTGTACAAACACAGGAAGTGAAACCAGACACTGCAGCTGAATCAGTGCCTCCTACAACTCTTGCTGCCTTGCAAAGTGATGTCCAGCCAGTGGGACATGACTATGTGGAGGAGGTATTAATATGACAATTTGTGGCGATTTTTTTTAGATGTTTTGGTGAAAAATTGTTCAGAATGAAACAAACATTGAACCTGAAAAGGCTTGTTTATATGCTTACATTATTGTATTGTGTATTTTTGTTTTGAGTTTAGTGAGACACTGTTCATGTTGGTGAGATGAACTGTATATAGGATCAGAATTTGATGTCAGTTTTTCATATTTTGCAGATTTGCAATTACTGACTTCAGCTCAGTGTATTCATGTTCAGGTTTTAAGCTGCCTGTTCTTTTGAATGGAAGAACTCTTTTCATAAGCAAGCACACTGGTGTCTCTGATAGAACTGAAAGATCTAGTTTTTCTTATTTCAAAACAAGTATTTTAATTTGTGTTGTAATCAAACAGTATCCAATATAACTGAGTTAAATTAATTTTTGCATTGGTTTTGGGTTTAAAAATCAAAACCCGTAGAAACATGTATTATAATTTTATTTTCCAGGTAAGAAATGATGAAGGAAAGGTGATCCGCTTTCACTGCAAACTTTGTGAATGCAGTTTTAATGACCCTAATGCCAAGGAGATGCACTTAAAAGGAAGGAGGCACAGACTCCAATATAAGGTTAGTAGAAATCCTTGTGCTTCTGTCTGAAAATCTACCAGATGTCAGCTGACTAATTGAATGGTCTGACGTTAAGGATTACGAGATTAAGTGTTCTGAGTAAACAGCACATGAAAAGGTAGAGAAATATATTCACCTTCTAGTTATTTTCTTTATAGTTTTTAAATAAGTTAAGCAGATTGGAAATGCATTTTTATTTTTTATTTTTATTTATTTATTTATTTTTTAATTTTGAACACTATATTTGGGAACGTTTGCAATGTTAAAATATAGTACAACATATGCAAGCAGATCAGGGTTCTTCTGCGTTGTTTACCATTAATTTCAAACACTGTAAAAGTGTTTCTGGATAGCTTTATTTTCATGTGTATTGATTATATAATATACTTTTTGTTGTTGTTATATTAATTACATATATATAATTATCATATAATTATATATAGTGTTACGTTTTTCATATATATTAATTATACATTATATATAAATGTAATTATACTAATTATATTAATATTTTCTGAAAAATTTTGTTTGGGTAGACAACATAAACCCTTTGTGGAGACATGAGAAACAAACGTTTTTTTCAGTCATGAATGCAGAGAGATGTACAGTGTGTATTTTGGTTTTTATGAAATTTTGTAAGAACAATCTGCTGTGGTTACTGGAAATGTAATGGGCCTGCATAATCTTGAAAAGGATGAAAGAGAATTACCAGAAAAATATTTTCAGTAATTTGTGAATATGTTCTTTCAGGAACAGGGTATCAGGAAGCACACAATGTTAAGAAGAAAATTTTTTTTTCTAGCTACAGATTAGTCACCAGCTACAGAACGAACAGTAAATTATTAGGTATTACGTGAAGCATTTTCATCTTAAATTGCTTGGTTCTTGAGGCAAGTGAAAAAGGAATTTATGCTATGTGTAATATATTAATTCTTCAAATTAGTGGAAACATTTTTCTTGAACTACTCTATGTAGTTCTAAGACTATAGTTTATTCCTCCTGATGTTACTGTGCAAAAGTAGTGTGTGTTAAACATTCCAGAAAAACTTTTAACAGAGATGAGAGGAAAACAGTTTATTTTATTTTATTTTATTTTTTAACTAGAAAAAAGTAAACCCAGATCTACAAGTAGAAGTGAAGCCCAGCATTCGAGCAAGAAAAATTCAAGAAGAAAAGATGAGGAAACAGATGCAGAAAGAAGAATACTGGAGAAGACGAGAAGAGGAAGAACGCTGGAGGATGGAAATGAGGTAAATGCATTTACACCAGTGAGACAAGGCTGCAGTGAAATTCACATAAAGCTAGTTGGTGCCTCTGGAGTTGGTGCTTTTGAATGTTATGGCAGCTCTATACTAACTTGTTCTGAATTAAATAGTTGTTAACCCTCTAGGATTTTTTGTTTATTAGTGTTGACCTCTTCTGAGAAATGTAGACTTAATAGAACTACTTTGGTATAAAGAGACTGACTTTCAAAAAGCCATTCATTTTTATTTACCTTCTGGAGTTTCCTGGTATCTGTAGATGACTACTAGAAATGGGTTAGAGAGGACATCGAAGAATTCATTACAGTGTTTGGAAGTTCAAATGGCTGTTTAAAGAGAATGCTTTGTTTGATGCACTTCAGGCGGTACGAAGAGGACATGTACTGGAGGAGAATGGAGGAAGAGCAGCATCATTGGGATGACCGTCGTAGAATACCAGATGGAGGATATCCTCATGGACCTCCAGGACCTCTTGGCCTGCTGGGAGTGAGACCAGGAATGCCTCCTCAGCCACAAGGACCAGCTGTGAGTTTCTTAACTTAAGGGGGGAAATCTTACTTACCAGGAGGCACAGTTAAGGACCGAAATTACTCAGTGCTGCATTTTCTCCGGTATTTCTTAGTAAAGTATTTGGATGATAAACAAAAAATTATATGTGAACCTGTCTTCCAACATAAGTCCACCTAAGAAAGCATGCCTCAAAGGCAAATACTGATTCTTATGAAATACATGTGATTATGGATTTCTGTATTACTGCATTATAGAACATTATTTTCTTGATCTCTAAAGATTATTTCCAACCCAGAACATTTTATGATTGTGGACAGATGTATGAGTAAGAAGTGGCTAGTTCATTAGTCCCAAAGGAGGGTTAGAATCACCATAGAATCATAGAACGGTTTGGGTTGGAATGGATGTTAACGCCGATCCAGTTCCAATGCAAATTCTGTGGGCATGGTTGCTACCCACCAGATCGGGCTGCCCAGGGCTCCATCCAAAAGGGGTGGCCAGCAGGGAGAGGGAGATGATTGTCTCCCTCTACTTGGCTCTTGCGAGGCCCCATCTGGAAGACTGTGTCCAGGCCTGGGGTTCCCAGTACGGGAAGGATGTGGAGTTCAAGGAGGGCCACTAAGATGATCAGAGGGTTGGATGCATATTTCCTATGAGGAAAGGTTGAGGGAATTGGGTTTGTTTAGCTTAGAGGAGAGAAGGCTCCAGGGAGACCTCATTGTGGCCTTCCAGTACTTGAAGGGAGCGTATAAACTGGAGGAGGAATGACTGTTTACAAGGGCTGATAGTGATAGGACAAGAAGGAATGGTCTTAAACTAAGACAGGGGAGGATTAGGTTAGAATAGATATTAGATATTAGGAAGACGTTTTTCACACAGAGGGTGGGGAGACTGGAACAGGTTGCCCAAGGAGGCTGTGGATGTCCCATCCCTGGAGGCATTCAAGGCCAGGCTGGATGTGGCTCTGGGCAGCCTGGTCTGGTGGTTGGTGACCCTGCACATAACAGTGTGTTAGAAACTGGATGATCACTGATCCTTTTCAACCCAGCCCATTCTATGATTCTATTATTCTATGGTTACTAAATTCACTATATAAGTTTATCTTGAGACTTGTCATGTTAATACCTTACCAGTCATCTGAAAGTCATGGAGTGAGTGCATGCTCAGCAGGACCACAGCTTGTTTGTGAGGAGTGTTAGCTGTGGACATGGTTTGTGTTTTATTGCATTTAAGTGATTTGAGGGTTGAATATTCCGTGAACTTTGAAATATGCACACATTTCAGAAATACTCTTTTTTCCTCTATTTAGCCTCTGCGTCGCCCTGACTCCTCTGATGACCGCTATGTGATGACCAAACATGCAGCAATATATCCAACAGAGGAAGAACTTCAGGCAGTCCAAAAAATTGTTTCTATTACTGAGCGTGCTTTGAAACTTGTTTCTGACAACATGACTGACAATGAAAAAAACAAGAGCAAAGAGGGAGATGATAAAAAAGATGGCAGTAAAGACAGGTATTTTTCTTTTTTGAGAAATTAATCTTTTGTTCTGAAAGTCATTTTATATTTTTTCTCAGACTGTTCTCAGTGCTTGCATGGATCCTGTTCTTGTGAGGTTTTGATATAGCGATTTTTAATACTGACTCTGTCCTCAAGTGGATGAGGAATAGTCCTGTTTTATTTCATTTTTCTATCTTCAGGATTAATTGTAAGGTTATAATTCTACTTTGAATGCAGCTTTTAACTATAATTTACTTCGCAGAGCTTTGAAAGGAGTTTTACGGGTAGGCGTTTTGGCTAAAGGCTTGCTGCTCCGTGGGGATAGAAACGTTAATCTTGTTTTGTTATGTGCTGAGAAGCCTTCAAAGACATTACTCTGCCGTATTGCTGAGAATCTTCCCAAACAACTTGCAGTGAGTAGAATTGAGATTTTTTTATTTGATTTTTAGGTGATACTGTTTTTTTAAAAAAATCATTTCATAGAATATGTCGTGTTCTTTAAGCTGATTGCTGCATTTCCTAGCTCAGGTTCAGTTTCTTCTGATTTTCCATCTGAATTCAATGACCATGCTGTATGTTTTACTTCTTCCGTCTTGTGGGTTTACAGGTTTCTAGATGCTTATGCTAGTAATGTAGTATCAATCATCATTTAATAGATTCCATTTAGCTGTCAAATAAAAATGAGCCAAGGAAGAATTTCTGTTACTGCAGTGTTAAAAAGGAAGTTTGCTGCCTGAAGGTCAAAGTTCTGAATTAAGGCCTGTTTCTTTTCAGTGTTTATGCTTTGAGGTTCCACAAGGAAGTTAATAAAATAAGTCTTGTAGCTTTTTAATTACAAAAAAATTCCCAAATCAAACATGCAGTTTTAGTTGCATGTTGAGTGGAATTCATATAAAACATTTGCAATACTTCCGTAAGTAACAAATACGTAAAGTCTGTAGCTCCATTGCTCCCTACTGAAACCAAGTCTGCCCGCCGTCATTATAGAAGTCTTGCCGTAGCATCAGTCTTTCAGTACAACTCAGTGAATTGCATGGCATAATCAGTAGCACGGTAGAAGTGTTAGCAGGATCAGATTAATTCGAAAATAATATTGGGTCCTGCTCCAAGTAACAAAACAAGAAGAATTAAAAATTGTACACCTTGGTCTGTCTATGCAAACAAATCACCTCTAGTTTGTGGAAGGAGATGACTGATAGGCCTGTTGCTTCTTGAAGTAGAACTATTAAATATAGTAGCAAGAAACAATTTAGAATACCCGTTTTGTTATTGTGACATTTTCCCTGGGTGTCTGTCTTGCCCTTTGTTCCTATCTGAGGATGCTGTGATAGCATCCTTAGTACTCAGAACAGTACTCAGCCTGTAAAAGTGAGAGCTGGAGAGAGGAACTGCTGCAGCTTTGTGGCTGCTGTATTCAAATGGGAGACATACACAGTTCACATTTCAAGTGGCTGTGAGGATTTCTTCTAAATGCTGTTAAGATTCATGTTAAATAACTTATTTTGCATGTGAATTCTCTTTATGAGTAGTGCTTTTTCTTTTGCGTGCTTGTTGACAGCAGATTTGGTAACAGTAAATCCATATCTATATATATCTCTATGTTTATAGGTTTCTTTTTAATTGGATATGCTGTGACTTCCTTGAAAATGTATCTGCATTGTATAATTATTACTGCATTTCTGTCCTTCCGTTAAAAAGATGTGTTGAAATCCATTTTCTTCCCCATACTTGCCTTGGCTATCTGCTAATAGAAATCTCTGTTTCCCAATGTTTAGGTTATAAGTCCTGAGAAATACGATATCAAGTGTGCAGTCCCAGAAGCAGCGATAATTTTAAATTCGTGTGTGGAACCCAAAATGCAAGTTACTATCACACTGACATCTCCAGTCATTCGGGAGGAGAACATGAGGGAAGGAGGTTGGGAAGTTGTTAAAGATATTACCTCTCTCCTATGTATTTTGATATGTTTATCTATTCTGCTTAAGATGGCATTAAGGTCCTGGAAGGTAACATGCTGGCACAACACTGATTGAAACCTTGTTTTTCAACAACCAGTCTTGGTAGACAACAGTTGGTTAAAATAAATACTTACATGATGCATTTATTTAATTTTTTAAAATTCTAACTTTATGTCCAACCTCAGCTTTCTGGAAAAGGTACAGACTTTGATTATTTTTTTCCCTCGTCATTTTGATTAAGTGAAGAACTAAGCATTCAGTTGCAAGTGGCTATAAACTGCATTCTAGAGCAGTCTTGCTTTGAAAGAAAGATTGTATCCTTTTAGAAAACCAAATCACATGTTTTTGGATTTAAACTGGATCAGTATTGCCATCACTTACACATTCCAATTAGCATTGGCACTTAAAATGCTCTTGTGTAATACTTTTGATGGTAATAGCACTTCTGACTTTAAAAGTGCAATTTTTTCCAGCTCTCTGAGGTTGTTTTTTTGTTTGTTTTTTTTTTTTGGTCTGTAGTGCTTTTTGAGTACATTTTAGGCTTTTGGTATTATGATAAGTCTCATATCCAACTGGCAAACCCAGACTAGTATAGTAAGAAACAGCTTGTCACTGAGCTGAAGGAGAAGGTGGTGTTCATAAATCAATTTATGTTTCTGAAGTCCACAGTTTCTCTGGTGCCAGCAGTGTTGCTTTAGGGTCTATTCTGTAACACTTTCAAAGCTTGAAAAGCTTTTAAGCCAACAAGCATGATTAATGTCTGCAGTACATTGGTTCTTTTTGTCTCCGGGTCAGATAAAACTAACGTTTGTTTCCTTTTAATCCTGTACTTTCATAGTTGAAAGACATCATGGCAAACACGGCTCTGGTGTTTGACAGTGAACCTACAAATAGGAGGCCTGAGATTATTTTAATGCTTCTCATGCAGGTTGAGAAAATTGTACACATTTATGTATATGTGTGCTTCTGTATGTACATATTTATATAAGCTACAGTTGTTTTTTTATTTTATCTCATCATTACACGTCCTCTAAAATATTTGAGGTTTTTATACTGCATTAGTTATGTTCTGTGACTGTGACTAGTGCACCATAAGCAAACTCAGTTAACAAAGTCATCCTGCGTAATCAGAGAGAATTCCAGATGTCTCATGTAGTTCGGACGTCTTCTGAAGAGCAGTTAAGAGTACTTTGTACGTGATTGTTAAGCTGATGCCTATTACACCTACCTATAAATGCTTTATACGTAGACTGTCACATCCAGTCAGTAGTACTCAGGATTTGGCAATCTCAGGTGTGACATGACTCTTGGTTGGTCTGTGTTCAATCTGACTTTGCATATTGCTTAAGTTTATAGAGAATACTTTCATTCAATGCCTTTGATTATTAAGTCAGATAATCGTTAAAAGAATTTAACCTTGAACACCATGCTAATGTGCTATGCAAAAACTGCAGTATTGATTTTGCCACACTACTCAATTGCAGTTAAATTGCTTGCGGTCTAAAATTACATTATACAAGCCAAAAATAAAAACAAGATGCCTACAATTAATTCCTCAATTTATGCCTCCAAAAGGAAACAAATTTGTATTTTTGTCTGACCCACTCTTGAGTTAAAATGATCACTGTGAGTTTATTCTCTGCTGAATGCAGTTCTGCCTCTGGGCAAGCAAAATCAAGTTAGATTTCTCTCCAAGACACTGAGCAGTATGAAATAGATGTTCAGTAAAGTTCACTCTTGAAACGAGAAAATAGAAGACTGAATTGCAAATTGTTGCAGCAAAGAAGGCCTTATTATGAAGACTGCTGCTTATTTGCTGCAGAGTTATAACAGTGCGTGTTTTGTGTTCTTTTTCTTACTGCAGCTTCTCATGCTCTGTGTCTTAACAATGGTTACAAGTTTTCTTTTTTTAGCTCGCTTGGGGAGCTAGTTCAGGTGATAAGGAAGGCTTTACCGGAAGAACCAGTTTGAGTAAAGACGAGACTGAGACTTACACACAGAGAAGAATTACGTTCGATGTATAACAATCTATTACATGATAAAAAATACGGCGTGATATAAAATTGTTAACCGCATAGCTACTGTTCTTTACAGTGTTCTGCGTTTGACAGTTTCCCAAATCTGATATAATTGTTCTAACCCCTGCTGTGGAGTCTTTCCTTCAGCAAGCAAAGTGTACATATCTATACATGTGTGCGCGTGGTTTTTTTTATCCTTAGCTAACAGCCCCGGTCCAAAGCCTTCTAGCAAAGAGACTTGATTCCTGTCAGGGGTTGCCGCCAAGACATCGGAAGGATTTTTGACCAAGGTTTTCAAAAGCTCACTGTCACACCTGCCATACTTTACAAAGAAAGGGGGTTTGGATGCATCGTCCTAGCATCTACTGTTACTTTGTGTTTATTTTTTTGTTTGTTCGTTTCGTTTTTCTTTTTGTCCTTGTCTCTCTCCTAGAATTCAGCAGTGTTCACACTAGTTTTGAAACAGTTGACTGGGTAATATATATTTCGCATAATAATGCTACGAAATTGATATACCTGTTAACTTTTAATGAAGAAGTAGTGTGGACACGGCATGTCTAACTCAAGATTAACCCCTTATGCTTAGACTAGTTATAAATATGTTACATAGGGTGAGAATTCACGATTGAGTTTTGTAAATTAACTCAACTCTGTGCCTTAGTGTAACAGGGTGGTAGGTTGGGGTCTGAATTTAGTTAAATAGTCATTAAGGGGTTAATCCTACGACGTGAAACAGATGCAAAAATCCACAGATTAAATATTACAAGAGTTTCCTTTTTTTTTTTTTTTTTTTTTTTTTTCCAATCAGTATTTTCTCAACACGAGAGGTGCCTTGGCAACTTCTGACTTTTACAGTCTTTTAAGTTTCAAGGGTATTCTGTTCATACATTCTTCCTACATTGGTAGCACGTTTTAGATTTACATTTCTGGCATTGAATAGGATTCTCTTCTATGCACTTAGTAGTGTAATACTTTTTTGTAAAATTATTTTCCAGCTTTGGAGTTTTTGAGAGCTAGAAGTCAAGTAAGAGGAGTATAAAATAATGTAGTGAATTGTGCTGAAAATTTGCAATGTCACCTCATTGCATATTAATTTTAGAAGAATGTAAATAATGAACAATTAGGCCCACCGAAACCATACTTCTGCTTTAAATTTCTCAACTTTACTTTGCCACTCTTTTCTTCTGTAGGATTTCTCTTAGTGTATCTCTTGTCTCTATTATCCAAGTTGTGCTCACTTTGTCAGTTATCTTACCTGGCACCTCTCTTGCATAGGTTTGGGGTTTAGTTTCATTTTGTTTTGTTTGTGTTTGGTTATTTTTTGTTCTGTTTTAAATACCTCTTTAAATGTGTTCATTTGCTTCGTAAATGCTTTTTTAGTTCCTTCTTTCCACTTTAACATATGGTCCCTATGTTTGAGTATTTTTGTGAGAAGATAACGGTATTCTTCTCAATCTGGTTCTTATTTTGAAATACTTTTTTACTTAATTCTGTTCAGAGCAATAAGACTATCATATGAAGATGCCTAAATCTAAATGCAGTACTTCAGCTTAAATTTAACTGTAGTATCGGAAATTTGTAGCACTATACTTACTTACAGCTTCTTGTACTCAGGAAGGTATCCAACTATTTATTCTGCTTTTCTAGTAAACTAAGTGGCAGCTTCAGAGCTGTCTTTCTGCAGCATCACTACAAGTGACTTACCTAAATTTACGTCTTGCTGCCACAAACTATATTCTTTCATATAGCCATCTCCTGTGAAACGTGTGCCATTGAGAGAGGGCTTTTTGCTTCTTCCTATGTTACGTTACCAGTTATGCTACCAATATTCCTTATTGCTAGTCCCAGTGGCCAATTTCATAATTAATACATTAATTTTTAAAGTTGATTGCTACAGTGTAGCCTTACAACTGAAAATAACCTGAAGATACAATTTCACTCTATTCAGTGGTTCCTGTTGATAAAACCACTTCCAAAATGGCGTTGTGATCTCTTCCATTTACGTAACTAAGCAGTCAGCTTGTCAATTAATTTTCTGAATATTTAATAAATGGGATCTTCTGAATTCTCTTCGTCTTTCAGACGTTATGCTTTGTTTTTTAAACTATTCCTTGCTTTGCTTTTTTTCCACTAAGTCTTAAGGAGTCCCCTTTCTTTGCATTTTAAGTTATTTTGGAGCACATATGTCATGGATTGAGGTGTTAATTTGTCTGAATAACAGAGGGTACTTAAAAAGCAGTGTAACTCTGTAATATTGAAGAGCATTTCCAGTTCTTACAGTCAGCTTTTAAAGCAAAATCATTACGTTCTCATGAAGTATAATAGTAATATTGCTACAAAACATCTAGGTTTTTTTGAGATGTTTCAGTACTTTTCTTTTGAGGTCTAGGTCCCAAAAAACAGGAGACAGTTAAAATGTACAAGAAGCCTAAGTTTGAATGTTTCTACTTGGTTAAAGTGGATTTTTGTGTTCCTTCTGTCTTGTGTTCTCTGTGCTGGTGCACTGTGTCCAACCATCCTTCCTTCAGTATTTTAGGGGATACATATTTTTCTAGTGGCAGCTTAAACAAAGAAGCACTGGGCGTTGCATGATCTGCAATGCATTTGGAAGTAACCAAAAAGATAATTATGCTCTTGATCTTCACGTTTGGTTAATGCCCTAGTCCTAATTGAATACCTTTCATGGAACGTTGACACTCATTCAAGGGTTTAAAATTCAAATGGCATGTGTGACATTGAAGCTACTTTAAGGAAGTGTCTTGCTCACCTGGTCAAACACCCATTCCTCACTGCATTTTGCCAATTCAATCCATTTTAGATGTAACCTCGGGTATGGTGAAAGACCCACCGGACGTCTTGGACAGGCAAAAATGCCTTGACGCTCTGGCTGCTCTACGCCACGCTAAGTGGTTCCAGGTTCGGAACATCATTTTACTTTCTTCTTGTAGCCTTATGAGAGATTAAGTTCAGTTGCATTATAAGTGTTTAATTGTCTGAAAACACTCAGCGTTGTTCATGCTAATAATACTTAATATTTTTCTGGTCCCTAAATTTAAATGTAGAAGGTTGAGTATGGAGGAGCTGCTTTATGCAGTTATGGCTCATTTGACGTGATTTTTTTTTTCTGCTCTTTGAGAAGGCGATGTTGAAAGTTTGACTCGCTTGGGGTGATCATATATTGTATATTTGTTATATATTCCATAAGGCTGCAGAGTAACTTTGCTTTAAATAATGGAATATGTGTTTAAAGCTTTGTGTTTAGATTTAAGACTTTTTTTCCTATTTCTTTAAGTGCATTGAGTGTAGGGAATGAAAGGTGAGAAGCAACTGTTTGGTTTAGTGACTTTGCATTCTGGCAAAGGCACAATAAAGAAACCAAACAGATTCCCTTGACCTTTCAGTCTCTATACCTACTTCTTAGACCTTCACTTTATCCTTTTTATTTCTAATATAGAAAGATACTGTATTCATTGTTACAAGTGAACATGGGTCAAAGTGTACAGGGGATCAAGAAATGTTATTCTTGTATAACCTGGGCACTTTGACTTCTACCACCTTAAATTACTAACCCTTTATAAAATACTGCTGTAAATGGCAGCTCATGGAGGAAACTTGTAAAATGATTTGTTTCAGTCTTGGATCTGAGCTTCCATTGAACAGTGGTGTTTTAGTCTTTCAACAAGTCATATTTGCTGTTAGTGCTGGGATTGATTAATTTGATTTTGTATTGCTCTCAAGGCTAGAGCTAATGGTCTGCAGTCCTGTGTGATTATCATTCGTATTCTTCGTGATCTCTGTCAGCGTGTTCCAACTTGGTCTGATTTTCCAAGCTGGGTGAGTAATGTTCCTTTGAATGAGTCTTGTTGAAATTCGTACACAGGCACTGGAAAAGGTTACTGCCATTAAATGTAGACTTTTCATGCAGTAGTACTTTTTGTTGTTGTTTTTGTATTTAGAGAGAATCTATGTAGTCCCTCTAGAAACTTAATTTTCTAAGATTTAGCCATGCGGAGATGGAATTTTTTTTTCCAAAGGAATTTTCTTGTTCATATGAATTTTTTTATTGGTACAATCCTTATTATAGATGTTTGTTTTAACTGTATATAAATAAATTAATGTTTTCTAGCCACCTACTGGTGGTTGGTTAGAAATTGTCTAACTTTATTAAATGAGATTTAACAGTTGTCTGTGCCCAGGTAACTCTGTGATAACAGAAAGGCTACTTTAAAGAACAAATGAAAAAATCATAGTAATTCCTGTGATTGTTAATACAACCCTTCTGCAAGATGAAATACGACAGTTGTGGTCAGTGGATGTGTCAAAATTCGCATCTTGATCGGTGCCACTTAAGAATGAGTTTCTAGGTTGAGTTCATTTACTTCTCATAGTTTCTCCAGATGGATCGTGGAGAATTCCTTTTGCATTGAGTGTGTTAAAAGATGCTCTCCAGGAATGCAATCTGTTTTACAATTTGTTGACCATAGAAGATTAGTATGAAACAAAAACTCTCAAAAATATGTCTATTATGCAGGTAAACTGACTGGTTTGTTTCACAGACCAAACCCTGTTGCAGTGTGCTGCTTCCCACTATAAACTCCTCACTTTTGGTAGAAAGAGAGCTAGCATTGTCAAGGCAGTTTCAGTGGTTGTCATTATTTTAATGAACAGTTTTACAGCTGCATTAGGCTTGCAGACAATTTTATTAAAGTACTTCTGATAACATTGATTGTTCCTGGAAAAATATAAAAAGGGTTCTGTTTAAGTTTTTATAGTAATGTACAAATATCCTGCTCATTACTGTGCTACATTTCTGAAAGTTACACTGTACAAATACAGCTTAAAAAAACTAGAAAAATATTTAACTAACCTCTGTTATTACCACGATACTGAACTGCCAAAAAATAACCCCAGGTGTATTTGTAGAAAGGCATCCTTATAAGTATCACAACACAGAGAAGACACATATATGGAGAACGAGGGATGTTGTTTCCTCATTGCCACATTGTTCTGAGGCACATCCTAAAGGGAACAAAGATTTGTGGCAGGCATAGCTGTGTTCTCTGCAAGAAGGCTCACTGATTTGCTTCTGGCACTGGATGACAGAACAGGCTGTGTTAGTGAGTGACGTGGACCAACACTGAAATCTGTGCAGTCACTTGTTCTTCTGGACTGTTCTCAAAGTCTTCCTGACAAAAGAAACAGCAGAGTGACAAATGGTGATTTTTAAACTTATGTGATTTCTGCAAGTCACAGCTGGAATTTTATAGATCTGGATACAGAACTTTTCCTGACGTGTATGTTAGTGGCCTGTAACAAGTGAAAGACCTTTTCAAAAAGATCTCCACTATTTTTAATAACACAAGATCTTCAGAAGATTAAACACAGAAAATATTAGTAGCCTCCTTATACACCTAAAAAACCCCTAAACTTAAAGAATTTTGTCAATGTCCTACGAATCATTCAAGATTATTCAAGGTTAGTTTTCCAGTCATGTAATCTAGCCTCTAATGCACGCAGACACCAGGGAATTGTAATTCACATTGTCCTGTTCTGAACTCAGAAAAAATAGATTTGAGTAAGTGCAAAAAGACATTACTCCTTTTTTTTTTTTTTTTTTTTTTTTATATCTTTAATGCTACATTTTGCTTCATGCTTGAAAACAGCTGTTATTGTTGATAGAAGTGAGAAGCTTGGTCCAAGGTAATATGGTGGGACCATGGTAATGTGATGTTCAAGAAGTGAAAATTAACAGTTAAATCAAGCCGAAAATAGGAAGGAATGAGGAATTGTAGTCAACATTGCCAACAGCAAATTGTATGAATTTATTACTAGAAATTGAAAATAGAAGGTAATATTTGAAAAACTGCAAACTAAGAGGAAAAAAAAAAAGATGTTTGCAAATTAAGTAGTATTGAAACATCCATTTAATGCTGAAAAAGCTAAGGAAAGCTATTCCTTAGTGCTGCAAATATCTTCTACAGTTTTTGGGGTTTTTTAATAGTATCTAAGAAAAGCAAAAGAAAAAAAAAAAAAAAAAAAAAGGAAATAGGCTCAGAGGGAAAAAGGTAGAATGTAAGATGCTGCTAGTCATTTAAACCCTTTTAGATTTGTTAATTTTTGAAAGTCTGCTGATCATTACATGTGGGTTTTTTTTCATATTTGTTGAACATCTGAGTTACTGTTAGTTTATATCCAGGAAAAACATGGACTGTAAACTTCAGTTTTGTTAAACTGAGGAGCTAGTAACCACTTAGATTAAACTTCAAAAGACCATTATGTTTTTGATTGAGTTTGTGTTCTTCTAACAAAACATGTTGTCATAGTCTGTTAATCTCATTAGGTATACTGTGCATTTTTTATTCATATGGCTGCCAGATTCAGATAACTCATCTTTTTTCATGCAAACTCAAAAAAATCTTGGACAAGTTGGCTGTCTTAATAGGTAGGGTAGCACTGTACAAACTTATAAAAAACTTTTAGGCTACCTGTGAAAAGAGAGATATCAAGACTGATACTTACACCAGCTTTCTTCTTAACAGCCTTTTTTTTTCCCATTTAACTGAAATGCTTCTATGTTGTACAGTGTTCTTCAAAATCTCTATATGGAAAGCTCTGGACTGGACAACAGTGCCAGCATTCTTCTGTTTCAGACAGTCTTCTAAATTAACCAGGCTTTATTACTCTTACAGGCTATGGAGTTGCTTGTGGAAAAAGCAATCAGCAGTGCTACTGGGCCACAGAGCCCTGGGGATGCACTTAGAAGAGTTTTTGAGTGTATATCTTCAGGAATCATCCTTAAAGGCAAGTTGAATTTGATCATTGTATCTATACTTATGCTGAAGTAACATAAAAATCTCCAATCTTAATCAAGGTAAAGATATGCTACTAATTAGCATAACCATTCTAGGTGGTCCTGGCCTTCTGGACCCTTGTGAAAAGGATCCTTTTGATACACTTGCTGTAATGACAGATCAGCAACGAGAGGATATTACTTCAAGTGCACAGGTAAGGTGAAGTATGTTTAAAGCAAATAAATTTGGATGACATGATAGCTGTCACAGTCCGCTCTCTTCTTTCCAGAAATAAAGTCAACACAGTCATATGTGCATGTAGAATTTGCTGTATGAATTTCACATTTGCAGATTCAGTATAATGTGTCTTAGCTGCTGGACTTGAACTGACACAGTAAATGTGACATGCACATGTTATGTTAACTTTGTTGTAGAAAGGAAGAACGTAGATAGCAGGAGGTGAGAGGGATATTAACTTACACCATTTAATCATTGTTTGACAAATTATTCAAAATTGATGTTTGTATCTAACTGAAATATTTTCTTTCTGCCCTTTTTGTAGTTTGCACTGAGACTCCTTGCATTCCGTCAAATTCACAAAGTTTTAGGAATGGATCCATTGCCACAGATGAATCAACGCTTCAACATCCATAACAATCGTAAAAGGAGAAGGGACAGTGATGGAGTTGATGGATTTGAAGCAGAAGGAAAAAAAGACAAAAAAGATTATGATAACTTTTAAAAAAAGTTTATCTTTTATGCTGAGATTGAAGGTGATAAAATATCCATTTGTTGCCTTGTTTTTACTCCATGCATAATAATGTCTGTTTAAAACATCCAAAACCAACTCAGAAATTAGATTTGGAAGAGAACGATCTTGCTCTTCTGTGAGATTCTGAACATTGTAATGGATGTGCTGTATCAGACATATTATGGATGGAAAGACTGCAAATGGAAACTGTCATAGGAAAAAAATTGTTCTGAGTTTTTTTTCCCTTATAGCATTTTCTTTAAAAGTATTGCTAACTTCAGTAACTCTTGTTATTTTTTTGTCCTTTTTTTTAATGAACAAGTGCGTTGTCTTATCTTCACTGTATTTAATGCAGTATTTGTGCTTTTGTTGCGATGTGTATTTTGACATTTTATTTAGAAGGTTTTTTGTTTGCTCTTGACACTAGTTGTGTAAGTTACCTTGTGTTCGATAGTATAAACTGTTCCCCCCCCAGTTAATATTTTACAAACCTTTTTTTTTTTTTTGTAAAGTGAGACTGCAGGATTATGGTTTTTTCTAAACACGAAGGGGTTACGACACAATTAGCCTGCTGTTTGAGTGCTCAGTTAAATGTTTTTGCCAATCTTGTGGCATTTGTCTTAGTGTGATATAATGTAATTAAGACAAATTTGTGTTAATCTAAGCAAATTTGCTGTTAGTTGTGCATTAGCAGTATAAAAGCTAATATATACAGTATGATCTTGCAACAGTTAAAGCAGCCGCATAACTGATTAAAGTTTTGCATGATGTTTGTTTTTAATAGAAGGGCTTTAAAACTATTATTTTAGGTTAAATGCGTAGTTCTTTGTATGATTGACTTTGTGACATAGCAAGGCCAAAAAATAACTTTCTGACTTTCTTTTCTGAACGTATAAGTAGAAGCAGGCATTTCCCGTTTGGACAAATCATTCTTTTCCATCAACTTTTGGCAACATGATATTAATGCCTCTCAGTCCTTAAAAAATAAATGTTTGTCATATCGGTGCCTGTGAGGTTATTCCTTATAGATATAAAACTTCTGTGATTTTTTTTCAATAATACAAATTTTAGAAGTGAAGTATTAATAAGTGGAGGTTATCAAACAAAAAACCCAGAAAATTGCTTGGTGTGGCCATAGCGTATGCTTATGTCTCTTTTGAAAAGCTAAAATGTAGCAGTGGTGTAAGTTACATCATACCATTGACGTGGGGTCTGATACACAGGCGTGATTTGTTGCCACAGCACTACAGTGGAAACACGCAAATAAGAACCAAGATTTATTAAATGACTAAAATTCGTTACACACTGGAAACTGAAGTATCACTTACTCTGTTCAATGTTTATTACACTTAATTTGCAAACTATAAAACACAGATTAACACAGACTAACATTCCGGTAACTACTTTATCAGTGGCTGATGAGAGTATCAGATGTCACAAAGATAATTCATCATTTCTGATACTATTCATTAAGAAGGCCTCCTGCTGCAGTTTGTGGTTGAATTTATCTTTGACCTTTTTAATTAAATAAATCTTAGAATAGGACAGTACTTCTCCTTTGCAACACTCACTGCTGACAGGATGAATCTGGGGAATACAAATAAGATATCTCAGAAAGCGGAGGGAATCTTAGAGAAAAATGTAACGCAGTATTGTTAAGCATCAGAGTGTAATTTTAAGAGGACTGTGTGTGTGATTAGTAAATAAGGAAAGCTTTCTCATGGTAGGAAACATTTCTTAAATAATTTCAGTATAACAAAAAAACAGTAATTAGCATGTGCTTTAAAATTACTTTAGAAAAAGATTAGGCTTGTTTCTGTAGTCCAACTTTGAGATGTATCTTCCAAGCATGTGCTTGTTCTTGGTCCTTTTTTTGTTTTTTTGAAGGGGATGTCTTGCTGCTACAGCATCTAGGTAGCCATTACTATTTATTTTGAAAGCTACTGGTGCTGTTCATGTGGCAAGTTCAACTAAATACCAAAGTTTAGTTCGCATAAAGCTAAAAACTTGTCTCCTCAGACATGTGACTCTAAACTTCAGGATTAATAAGGTCAAGATGTATTTCGGATTTCCTGTGTTTTTGTTCTGCTGGCTTTCCTTTTTTAACTAGTTTCTGAGTCTTTTGAAATATTGTATACTTAAAATGATTCCACATTAAATATGAAGCTGTGACTGTGATTTTTACTTGTGTGGTGAAGAGTCAATTACACTTTGTTGCTTTTTTCCTGCCCATTTTTATAGGCTTGTTTTAACTAGTTAACTCCTGTATCTGGCAAAGCTAAGAAGGATGGAAAAGCTAGATTTAAAAAGTACAGAGCTACTTTTGACTTTAAATATTAAATAGTGCGCTTGGGAAGACAAAGCTAAGATCATTTGATCATTTTCAAAACAAGTAATTACTGTAAAGGGCTTTGATAGTCCTAGCGGTTTACAAATAAGAAGAATTTGCCTTTTTTATTCATCAGTGCTATGTGAAATCTCAAAATGCTCTACATCATGATCATAACACGCAAAAAAGTGCTTACCTTTGAGGTACAATTTGTGAGAATGGAAGCTCCTGTTTCGAAGCTTCTTATTCAGACTTTGACTTGTCTGCCTAGTTTTCGAGTACGTCCTGTCCACGTACAGGCACATCCACGGTAGGATCCTACTGAGCAGCATGGTTTCAAATGGTGTGTTTATAGAGGCATTGCCAGAGATGAAATCTGTTGGATACTGTCCGTCAGCTTTATGACGTATTGTGAAATTCTGTATGCACTGCTAATCTTAAAGAACTGTTAACATGGTGTGTTGATTTGCTTCTATTTTGAGACTTTCTTCACTACTCAGAAGTGGTTTAGTAGTACTTATTGTACCTGGCAACACTAAGAGTTTGAATCACCTTTAGATTTTCCTACTATGATTTTAAGCATATTTGATGTTCTCATAGTTTGTTGAATATCAGCTGATGATTGATCTATTAAGTATTCACACAATGCCAAATTCATTTCCTTAATAAACGATGAGGACTTCTTTGGACTGCCCCAATGCATTTTACTAGCATACCAACAATAAGGGGGTAGGGGAAATTCAGATGATCAATTTTTTTTCCCATTTGAAGTAGACTAACAGGGACAATGAATGATTTATTTCAGGATAATTTAAAGCCTGACAGCCTAGCTTAAATACTTTCAAATATATTTCTACATCAATCCACTTTCGTGTTGATATTTTAAATCCAGAGATACATGAAAGGTATCAAGAAACATCTATTAATTTTTGAAGTTTCCTACATTTGGCAGTATGAGTTTTCAGAACGGAATGGCTGACCAACAGAAAGTACTTCATTTGTCCTACACTAAAAGATTATCATAAAAAGGAGATGAAAAGTCTCATTTCTACATGAGTGACAAGCCTTGCTCCTTATATAAACCTTGTTTTCTTTCCTCTTCTGCATCCTGCATCATGTTCACAGCAAGTGTATGCATGTATGTGCAGAAGAGTAGGACATTCTCTCCAGAATATGTGAGATACCTTTATCACAGACTTATCTCCAGGAATATATTTAGATTTGTCAGTAACTTGCTGGTTATACAAGTGAACAGTTTGCTATTAAAACAGTCAGCTGACCTGTATTGCTACCAATGCAAGTAACAACAATATAGGTGTGATTAAGGTGCCTGAATGCATGGATTTAATGCCATTTTATTTGCATCTAGAGAATGTGGAGCTCCAAGAGGGGACATATTCCACAGAGCCATGGGACCGTGTCTACCAGCCCTGTAAGGATACTGCAGTGTGCCTGGTGACATCTAATGTGGCGTTGCTTAGGAACTACCATGTATTTATAGGCAGGAGAGAAAGCTGTTGGTATTTCATCTCTTTAGAATTTGTGCTGGTAGGGTCTAGAATACTGCAAGTATAGTCACATGAAACTATTGCTACAAGGTGGGGTAACCAATAGGAAAGCAGTGCAGTGTTAAAAATCTATGCATACCACAGCAGGAGGGGAAGTTCAGATACCTATGATAATTAAGTGGCATCCCAGTTTCTCCTAGTAAAGTTGATAGTTTACTTAGTGTCTGTTTTGCAATTCACACCTACGCAAGCTGTTGAGAGTTAGTACAGGGCCTCACAGGCAGCGGAGGGCAGCGCTGAGCTCTGCTCTGTGTGACAGCATTCAAGGAGCATTTGGACACTGCCCTCAGACATAGGGTTTGGATTTTGGGTGGTCCTGTGGAGCCAGGGGTTGGATTTGATGGTCTTTGTTGATCACTTCCAGCTTGGGATATTCTTTGGTTCTGTGAATAATTGGCATAACATTTTTCTCTTCCAAACAGTAACTTTTACTGTACAGTGACTAACTTAGTTAGATTACATCCTTACTGCTGTGTAAGAAATCTGCTCTGCCTGCACGAGGGACTAATCATTCCTGGTAGCTTACTAAATACATTTATTAATGCTATAAATGTTTAACCCATTCAAATGTACCCATGAATTTCTCCATTTTTCACATTGATCAGTGAACTATTTCTAGCTTTATATATCACACCTGGCCATTTTTTTCCATGCCCAATCGCATTGTTTCTGATAATATGTTCTGTTTCAAGTATATTATGGTTTTGATGCCTTTTTTCAGAGCTGAGGACATAAACAAGTTAGCAGAAAAACATTTTAGCAGGATAACCAGTCACCTCAGTGGTTGCATTTTCCCTATGAAAAGAAGTAGTCTGATCAAATTTTATGATTTTGAGAAAAGAGAAGAAAGGGTAGATGAACTGAGAAAAACAGTATCAGAAAGAACAGAATTGGTTGAATGGGTGCAACTGCAGAGATAAAGTGAGGAAGACTCTTTGATAGAGATCTGCAAATAAAAGCTAAATGAAAAACAGAGAAAAAAGATATTTCACACAGTGTAACAGCCAAAAGGGAAAAACAAATAGTGGAGGAGCAATAAGAGAAGAGCTCTGTTTCATGCAGAGAGAAGAGCCAGTGTAGTGTGTGATTTGCCATCCGTGGAGCAATTGCAGTGCTCCACCATAACAGAAGAAAACAGAAGTGCCAGCTGATACAGGATGTCAAGTTTGAAATAGGTGCTAGTAAGGAAATGTTAGGAGATATTGTGCTGGAGGGGATGGGGAAGACAGAGAGAAGGAACTGACCTTTACTGTGTCTGTCTTACTTGCCAAGTAAAGCTGTGTATCTGGCATTTGTGCCTCGCTGTTACATTTGAATGAATAGTGAGTGACTCCACGTGCAAAATCAAAATCTTGCACAGACAAAAAGAAAAATTTGTGGTTTTAGGCAGGAAATCACCCAGATTAGCTGGGGTGGTACTTGAAAGGTGTCTGTATGCCTGAGCAGCAGAGAGCGCTCTGTCATCATCAGCTGCTGCTGTTTGGAAAGGCTGAGGTAATTCTCACATCACTGTGATGAGTACAGTGCAAAAACTGTGGTGTTCCAGCTGTTCCTGATTATTTCCAAAGGCACACTCAACTTCAATAAATGAAATAAAGCACAAATATGATGCAGCAGAGTTGCCATTGCAGTAAAACCCAGTATAAAATCATTGTTGGTGCATAACTCGAGAGCAGTGGTTGGAAGCCCAAGCATCATAATCACAGAATCAGAGAATCACAGAATGGGCTGGGTTGAAAAGGACCACAGTGATCATCGAGTTTCACCCCCCCTGCTATGTGCAGGGTCACCAACCAGCAGACCAGGCTGCCCAGAGCCACATCCAGCCTGGCCTTGAATGCCTCCAGGGATGGGGCATCCACAGCCTCCTTGGGAAACGTGAAAAGCTTCCTCCTAATATCTCACCTCAACCTCCCCTGTCTTAGTTTAAGAGCATTTTGTCTTGTCCTATCACTATCAACCCATGTAAACAGTCATTCCTCCTCTGATTTATACACTCCCTTCAAGTACCAGAATGGACTCTTGCAAGCAAAGAGTACTTATTCTTACAAGTAAATCAGAAGTAAATATCTTCTGGAGTGAAACATGAAATGTTCTGGCAAGCAAGTACAGGGGAAGATAGAAGAGAGATTCAGTACATTCAGAGGCAGTGTGGGCTGCAGAGAAGAAATGAGCTGAAGAAGTTTTCTCAGGTAAAGATTTGTGCTGAGGAATGCAGCCTAAGAAAGAAGTTATAAATGAAGACTTAAGAAAATATGTGTCAGAAGAGTTTATCATTGGGAACAGGAGGAGAGACATTTCAGATGTGATTCCTGTATGAAGAAACAGGCTTTTTTGGCATTCCATTTCTTAAGAAATGCCTTGCAGCTGTTCTGTCTGCCTCTCATGCTGTCAGGAGATTTCAGGGTAATGGATTCAGGATAAGCGTTCCTCACATGGCAGTGGTAATTCATGAACAGAGATTCTGGATGCTTTCACTAAAGTCCCCAGCATGTTCTCCAGTGTATACAAAGGCACGCCAGCTTACAAGATGCATGACCAATTCAGAGCTTGCATTACAGGACACGCCAGGGGAAAATCGTTTCCCAAGAAGCAACAAAGCAAAGTGAAAGAAAAGCAGTGTGAGTGCCAAGGGCTCTACTGTTTTTCACATTCTCCTTGAGGAACAGTCCCTCCACAGATGTCATGCACACATCAGGATGGAATAGAAGAATAACTAATTTCCCTGGAAAAAATGTTCTGGAGTTCTGGAAGCACAGGTGAGTGCTAGAGGACAGACAGACTGATTTTCTAACACCCATCTGACATTCAGGTGAACTAAACCCAGTGTACACATCACCATTAATGTGTTTAAAGCCTAGAAAGTGTGGTCAAAAGAAAGTTTTTCCACATGCTTAGAAAACCACAGCAATTCTAGTGAATATTGTTTTAGCAAATGGCAGACAATTGCTAATGTGGAATATATGATTTCAGAGGGTTTCTTTTTCAAGATCTGCTACTTTTACAAGGTTTGCTCCTTCAAATATTCATTTGCTATATTAAAATGAAAGTTTGCCTTGCTCAGACTAAAGTCTTTTGATTCAGGGATAAAAGGTGGAAGCTAAAGCCAGCCTCTAGAGTCCCATTTGTGTTTTACCATTAGCCTCCTCTGAAGACCACATCATTCTTAATGGGCCTGTTTGCCATTTCAGAATGCCTGTTTCTTAAACTATCCAAGCCAGGATTTTCAGTTACAGCAACTGAAGGGGAACTGAGGATGACAAAAGAAGTACTGAGCTGGATGGCTTCTGTCAGTACCTAAGCTACGTGATTACTGTGAGTCACACGTGTATTTTTCATTAGCAGAGAATACAAGGGCTTAGTATGCAAATTGAAACAAACATTTTACTTAAGTCACATGCTAGATACAATAGTCACTTCTAAAAGAGAAAACAGATGACATGGGATATTGCTAACAAAAGCTTAGTCTGATCATGCTTTACAAAGAGAAGAGGCTCTGACGAGAACTGACACGGGTTGCCCCACTGGTACGCTGTCTGCCCTGCCCGATCTGACTCAGATGCTGGGTGGTTCTCTCTGGCTTACTCCAGAGAAGGACCACTTATCCAGCAGGAGTCCAACAAGAAACACCTATTACCTAGAGGACTGCATTCTCAGCTGATGATGGATAGCCAGAAATCTTCCCCAGGGACTTCTGATCCACATTGCAGAAGGAATCTGGGCTGCCTGGTAATTCCAGCAAGAACTCCTTGGAAGCTTTCTCCACCATCTAGCTCAGGGACAGGCATCTAAACTGGAAGCTGAGTGTGTCCTTACCTAGTTTCTTTCCAAGGCAGAACAGTCGGCTCTAACAATATGTACATTTATCTTTCTTAGTCTTCTGAGAGCTCATGATGCTCAGCATTTGACTGCAGGTTCAGAAGAACTGAGGCTGGGAGGCAAGCCTTATGTCACTCTGCCTCACACTCAGCTCTGGCACCGGCCTAAGTGCTGATGCAGACAGGCTTTGGCTCCACCTTCAGGTATGAGTGATGAGAATTCCTCAGCTGAGGTAATTTGGATTCAGAGCTTTTGGGGAGTCAAATAAAGAGGTTTACCACACAACAAAGAACACTGTGCACCCATGCATAAATAACTGTCTGCTTGAAAAAGAGCTGAAAAAAAGGTGGGGTACATCCCTTGCTTCTGTGTTCTTTTTTATTTCTGGTACATGTGTTTCCTCAGGTGATGAGAGATACTATTTATTCCCTCTTCTTCTACATAAAGCTAAGAAAGGAAGAATGGTGGTTTTGTTATTAGCAGTGACATGCTTTCTTCCCTCAATTTTCACTGCTTTCATTGCAATACAATGTTTTCCATTCTCACCTTTAAAATATGTAATCCCCAAGAACATCTCAATCACTGAAGTAAACGCCCATCTCCAGTGTGTGCTCTTAGCAATCAATGCCTCCATCCTGCTCTTCTTTGTGTTGTCACTAATAAAGTCTTGCAGTCATGTTTTGGCAGGCCTTGGTGCCATGCCCTCACAGCATCTCTCAACTGCTCTTCCATTATCTGGGTTACTGCTTGACCAGGGCTTAAAAACCTCAATTTCCTCATTAGCTCTGGAAAGCCTTTGTAAAACAAAAACAGTACAAAAGTAGAGACACAAAATTGCCATTGCTTACATCACTGGGGCTGAAGGAACGGCAGATTGCTGCCTGAGCCATCATGACAGCACTAAAAGCACTGTCTTATTCATCTGCTTCTAGTTTTTTATAGAATTGGCTCAATGCAGACAAAGCTAAGCCTTTTAATAAGAAATTGTTTTAACCTGTTTACAGCAGAGATACAGCTGCTTGTTTATGGGCAGACTGATTTGCTGACCCTTACCTATAAGTCATCAGTACATTTCTTATTTCCAATTTTTAGTTCTGAGTGTTTCCAGTAATCTGACATCAAGTTTAGTCTCAAGCCTTCCACTTTTCTTGCACACTCATTTCAGTAATGTGGTCTTATGCTGTTTAATGTAGCAATCCCTGAGTTATTTATTTGAGCAATACAAAAAGGAAGTGTCAGGTCCAGCAAGCCTGACTGATCTCTGGGTTCACAATGTAAATCCATCGCTCCTGGGACCTACGTCCAATGCATGCATGCCCATCTGTTATGCTCTGGGAGTATCAACCTAATTGTTCTGTGGAAATGTCTAGATTTCTGCACATATGGACTGTTCTTCTGGTAATGCTCAAACAAGAGTAAAACAAGAAAAATCTTCTAACTGTCTCAGGGTAGCTTTTCAGCAGAAAAGCTGCAATGTAGCAGAAAGACACAGTTGGTGATCTTTGCCAACTGCACTCCAGCCTTATGTGGGGAATGGCATGGGATCCATAGTATCAAGGGAACACTGATGAGGAAGGATGACTGCCTCAAAGTAAACAGAAGAGAACATTTCTTGTACTCTTGTTTCCCCCCCTCAGCTGCTCCACCAAGCCCCGGGGCACAGCTGAGAATTTGGCCAAAGGAATTACTCAAATTCATGGCATGTAAGTTTTTTAAACAAAGCAACCTCCATTCATAGAAAGAGCAGAGCTGGTCTGTGCATTCCCCTCCTGCAGACAGCTTTAGGGGTAAATACAATGATTACTTTTTTAGAAGGAAAACAAAATATCAGGAGCAGTTTTTTTAAAAAGCCTATGATAAAGCAAGGGCTGTGAAATGCTGAATGTTCTTCACCACCACAAACGTGCTAGAATATGACTTTTTATAAAGTTTTCCTCTCCACCATTTGCATAACTGTCACTGACACGCATCTAAAAGTGAAACAGGATTTTATATGCTCACTTTCATTTTCAAATGGACAGAGAGTTGTTGGAAGCACAGAGTCAGACTTGCTGAAACAACACGGGAAGAGAGGCAGCATTAATACACCACCCAGGAGCTGCTTTTGATTTCTGGGAATGCTCCTCACAGATACTCCAGACTGAAAGAGAGAAAAGGGAAAGACAGCACAGAGGGCTTTTTGGGGAAGTGAAAGACAGCAGAGCCCCGGTACCCTGCAGTTTGTTGAGGCACAGTGACTTCGGGTTGCAGCTGTTCTTTTCAGATGCAAATATGCTTTTCCGAAGTAAGTTACTTTGCATATGTAATAGCTTTGTTTCTTCCATTCTGTAAATATGACGACACTGACCAATGTTACCAGGCTCCAAGTTCAGCCCTCTCTTTCTTGGAGAAAGGCTTCAGATCTCTGTAGGGGGCTGAACCCCGCGCACCCTGCTTCCCCACCTGCCCTGTGCTCCACAGTGGCCCTGATTGCTGCTGGGAGCGGAGCATGGGGCTGTGGAGGTGTTTTGTTTTTTGCTGTTACTGCAGATCAGTGGTTACATTTGGCTTCTTGGATGTAGGGCTCTTTTGATGAGAAGTTAAAGAATGAGTTCCCGTGTTACCTCTGCACTCTCCACTGGAGTTAAGATTCTCTGGCACAATATAAAAACATACCTTTCCTTTCCATACGCACAATGCCATCAAACAGCTGATTTTTGACTTGGTCAGCTGTTAACATCAGAGTAAACTTGGGGGTAATACTCCTGGTGGTCCTCCTTTGGACGGATGCTCTTTGACATCTTTATCAATGACACAGACGGTGGGCTGAGTGAACCTTCAACAAGTTTGCAGATGATACCAAGCTGAGGGGTACACACAACAGAAGGAAGAAATGCCATCCAGGGGGATCTGGACAGGCTTGAAAAGTGAGCCCATAGGGACTGAATGAGGTTGAACAAGGCCAAATGCAAGGTGTTTCTCTTGGTTCAGGGCAATCCTAGCTGCATGCACATATTAGGAGAAAATATCCTTGAGAGCAGCCCCACAGAGAAGGACTTAGGGGTTCTGGCAGACAAAAAGCTGCACGTGAGGCAGCAGTGAGCGCTTGCAGCCCAGAAGGCCAACGGTATCCTGGAGTGCATTAACAGAGGGGTGGCAGCAGGGACAGGGAGGGGGCTGTCCCCCTCTGTTCTGCCCTCCCAAGACCTCATCTGCAGCATCATGTCCAGGCCAGGGGCCCCCAGGAAGGACATTTGTGCTGTTGAGGTGGGTTCAGAGGAGGGTTGTGAAGACAGTCAGAGGATGGAGTGTCTCTCCCACAAAGACAAGTTGAAGGAGCTGGGCTTGTTCAGCCCAGAGAAGAGAAAGCTCCAGGGACACATCAGCTTTCCAGTGCTTGAAGGAACTCATGAGCAGGAGGAGTAAGGACTTTTTACGCAGTCTCATAGCGATAGGACAAGGGGAAATGGCTTTAAACCAAAAGAGGAGAGAATTAGGTCAGACGTTACGGGGAAATTCTTCCCTCAGAGGGTGGTGAGGCTCTGGCACTGCTGCCCAGAGCTGTGGTGCTCCATCCCTGGAGGTGCTCAAGGCCAGCTTGGAACGGGGCCCTGGGCAGCCTGAACTGGTGGGGGCAACCAGCTCAAGGCAGGAACTGTAAGAACTTCAAAACCTCTCTTAGCTCATCCATTCCATCAGTGTTTTACAAGCGTGGCCGCTGTCGCCGCCCTGCCCACCCGCTCAGCAGCCACCACTCGGGGTTAATGAACGGCGCTAATTGCCGCCCAGCAGCGAGGCACTGACACAGTGCTTCCTCGGCACTCCCGCCCCACGGCCGCCAGCCAATAGAAGGAGGGCGCTCTCATGACGGACAGCCGCTCTGTCCAGTGAGCGGGGCGGGGCGGGGCAGAGTGACGCGGCGGTCGTGTTCCGTGCGCCGGATGCCGCGGCCGGGGCCTCGCTGAGGAGGAGTGCCGTGAAGCGGCGGCGGTGCCGGTGGTCGCTGGGGCGGACGGGAGGCGGCCGGAGCCATGTTGGGCAGTGGAGCCAAGGCGGCCAAGCCGTCCTTCGTGTCCTACATCAGCCCGGAGGTGCGGGGCGCGGCCGGGCGGGAGGGCTGGCGGGGCGGCGGGGCTCCGCGGCGGGTTGTCCCGTTCCCCGCTCCCGTTCTCCCGTTGGGTTTCCGTGCTGTGCGGAGGGCGGACTCTCGGCTGTTCCTTCGCTTGTCGGCGGGGCGCGGTGCTGGCGGCCAGGCTGGAGTGGCCGTCGGGCACGTGGCGTTGGTTCACTGCCCTTCAGCTCGTTCGTGCTGCCTACCGCTGCGTTCCGGGAAGGTTGATCTTGGAAACGAGTCCTTTGTGCTTGTTGTCTTCCTCGATTCCCTGTAGTCTGCGTCAAAATAACGCTTTATCTCCCGTTCTTATGATAGCTTCTGTGGGAAAATGTTTTCTTATCTTGTTAATTAGTACTGAGCAGATTGCTGAAAGGACCTTGGAGAACCCTCTGTTTTGCTTGTCCCTGACTCTGAGATACCAGCGCAGAGTTACCGTGGCCTCCTTAAGTCAACTGTGCTGTACAAAGCCTATTTCCTTATTTGTGGCAGCAGCTCTGTTTTTGTAGGTTTTTCAGCCTTGGTGATGTGCAGTTTTAGTACTTCAAAGCTTCCTTATACTCCCCAGTGAAAGGATACAAGCAGCAGGTACCAAGACTTCTTGGGTCTGCAAATACATCCACGTGTGAGTCAGTCTTTCACCTTAGGAAAGTGGTCCCATTCTACAAATAAAGCTCCTGGAATCGAGGTAGGAGCTTCGCTTGTTAGACTTGCTAAAAGGTAGTTTGCCCTTTAAGTGAGCGTGCTGGGTGATTGTATTTCTCAGGGGAAAAAAAAGGCTGTTGGGAAAAGGTATAAGCTGCATACATGCAGTGCGCCAAGCCACCAAACCATGGAGCGTAGTTAACCTGGTTAGAACTACTGCTGTGGAACACTGCAGCTCCTGGTGGCTGCAGGAAGGGTGATGAGAGCACTTAATATTGAAAGATGAAGTTCTTAATTAATGTTCCAGAGCTTGGTCATTTGTTTTTTGTTTGTTCATGCTGCTTTCCTCGTGTGCTTAAATTTCATGGGCCCTTGCAGCTGAAGCTTTGAAATATGTAGAGGCTGACTGCTGCCACAAAGCTGCTGTCCTTCTGTGGTTTCAGGAGCTCAATGAAACAGAGGTCAGATGCTGGCAGCAGGTAAAGCAAGTCTAACTCTTTGCTCTGTGAAGTGTTGCTGTCTTTCTGACAACCTATAATTGCCCCACAGCGTGATTGCACAGGAAGCTGGAAGACTTGAATGTTTTTTAGTAGTATTAAAAATACAATTCTAGATATCTAATGAAACCCATGAAACCTGTGGAATTGTCTGGAGATCTAGAAAACCATGTTAGGTAGACTAAAAATAAGCAGAAGTGAGTATCTGTCAAGGAACTGTATTCTATGTGCATGTGGAAATGACAACCTTCAGGACACATTTTCTGTACATGTTAACTTCCATGTAGCTGAGTATTGAAACAGGCTGTGCTGGTAAAACAGTGGAAATGTTCCAGGCCCTTTTCTGTGGGGCGTAATTTGGTGAACTGGAAACTCTCATTTCATCAAGATTATGCAATTTCCATACTAGGATAGGCTGTAGGCTGTTGGTTTCATTAGCAGTTAGTTGCCTGGAAAAGCACATAGATGAAAGTCACGTTTAGTGTCCTCCTCTGGTAGACTCTTCCACAAAGTGGGAAACAGCTGCACAGGGGCTTTGTGAGCTTAAGGCTACATCTAGATGGCATTTGATCTGACGATGGAGATCAAGCTTGCTTTAAGCTGCTTTTGTTTTTTTTTTTGTTGAAGAAGTGAGAATTCTACCCATGGTAGTAGTACTACATGGCACGGTACAAGTAAGGTGTGAACAGAAGATGCTATTTGTTAAGGAATGGAAGTGGCTTCCGTTGTGTTTCACAGAACGTCTGGAAAAGTGGAGTTTCTGACATCTGGCTAAATATAACCTAGTTATGCTCTGCTGTATGGAGCCACAGATCAATCAGTGGTCTGTTAAGAGTGAGCCCATAGGATGTTGATATTAATGACACACTTCCCCTCAGGACAGACTTGGCTACCCTGCAGGAAATGGAGTGAACACCAGGGTGTAAAAGTCAGTGTTTTGACATGCCTGGTCATAGGCTAGGAATATTTTTCTGTGGGGACACAGAAAACAGAAGCGATGAATTACTTCACACTTCCTAGCTTTAAAACTTAGAAACTGTAAGCTTATACAAGATTAACATGCTGAATCACATCTTCCATAAAACCTCAGTTTGAATAAAAGTTGTGCTGTCAGCCTTGATTAGAAGCTTGCTCTTTATTTTGTGTATATGCTTTGAAGTTAAAATTCTCATGTTAATTCTTGTAAGAGATTAGTTCTTGTATTAACTCGCGGTATGTTCTTTCTCTAACATATGTAAGTGTCAACTGAAAACTCAGTGATTCTGTTCCATGCAGTTTCAGAGCAGCAGTAGTGGTGCCTGGTTGTTGCTTTGCCCCATCGGAGCTCTGAGTGTGGAGTCAAAACAAGATCAGAAAGGGGGGGGTGACTGCTGGTTACTCAGTAGATGCAGAGTGTACCCTGCGGAATGTGAGTGGGACTTAAGCAGCCCGTAACTACTACAAACACTTGTTCCTGGTAGATCATGATATCTCACTGTGTGTTCTGTACTGATGGCTGTCCTGATTAGAGTGATGGGAGCGATGGGTGGTGTAAGGATTAAAAGTCTCCTAAGTAGGCAGCTGGGCTGCAAGCTGACGTGGGGGAAACCGGGCACTGAAGTCAGAGGAGATGAACAGAACAATGTGAGGAAGGAGGAAAGGATAAAAGATGAAACAAATGTGGAAAACATGTGCAGTGATCTAATGGGTACTTGGATAATGGAGCTGTGAAAGGAAGGAAAACAGGCATTTAGAGATTATTTTCAGTACTGTTATTTTGATTAAAATGTGGTATCTCTTCTGTTTTATTTGGAATACAGGATGGGGTTAGACTTGATCAGAAAATAGTCTTTAACAGGAGGCTGAGTGTAGTGAAGTATAGCTAAATTAAAAAAAAAAAAAAGTCCACAGCATGCTTCAGTATGACGTGGAGCTTCCCTGCAGGCTATTTAAGAAAGCCATTTAACAACATTAGGCAACACCTGGCTATTGAAGCAAAAAGTCCTTGGGGAGCGTGGTGTCTGCAGGGTGGTCACAGTGCAGTCAGTTGAGGTTGGCTTGGATCAGTGAGAAGGATGATGCTGAACAAATTGCTATGTGGTGTGCCATGTCAGACTGCAGTTCTGTGTACTCTGAAGTTACCAATCATAACAGCATCAAACGTTGGTGTGTAGCCTCTCACCGTTTACTCAGATAACCTGGAAAAAGGCATGCAGAGTATGATATACATGTACGTGGAGAACGTTTGTACGATGTTCAGTAGAGTGGAGGTCTCTGTTTCCCCCCTTTCTAAGGCAATCCAAACTTCCTGCATAGTGTCCTCTACATGTCTTTTATGTATCATTCCTAATAGGACTTTTTGTGTTGTATCTTGAGTAAGACGTGTGAAGATGCTGCTTCAGGCGCTCAGAATGAGGACACTGCAGGTGAAGAAGCACCAGCACAGAGGTGGGGGGAGTTTTCAGTGGTCGTATACATAAAATGCTTGCATGTTTAACTTCGACAAATTGAAGAGAGAAGCTTCCTGTGGTCTGAGCGGATTTTATAGTTTGTTGAAAAGGATAGACCTGCTTCTGCTGCTTTCTTTGCTTTTGGTTCTGTGCTCATTTGTCATGTTCGTGAACTGGTTCAGCTATCATTAGGCAGTAACAATAAAGTCAAGCACATGTAGAGGCTTCCTATCTGGTCTTACAAACTGTGAATTACCTCACTATGTAGTCACACAAACCTGGGTATAAGAGAGCATAAACTGTACGGCTGTGATTGAACAGGCGTTGAGGGGTGTGCCGTGTCGTGGCTATAGGCACTGGTCAGTCCTAGGATCTGATTGTCCCAAACTGGAACACTCTAGAAACTTTGAGTTGGTAAAGAAGAAGGAGTAGCTAAACTGAGTTCAGTACAGCTTGTACTGTCCTGTGGTTAGTTAACGACTTTTCCTCAGGTCTTTGCCTTGTCTCTTAAAAAGAGCAGCATGAAGTGGCGTTAATAGAATTCAATGTTTAAATGCCCTTCTTTGGGAAACAAGTGCAGCAGAATGGATTCTTCGGCAGTGTTCAGCTGTTCATTGCTTGCATATGAATGAAAACCATCTTCGCAGGATTGCTTTTGTGAGGGAATGCAAGTGCTGACTCTCATAGATCCCTTGTTTGTGGAGTTTCAGCAGTGGTAAGCTGTTACATAGGAATTCTGCTTGTAGTTAGTACATCATTCTGTTTCCTGTTAACTGGCGGTGGAGTCGCCTTTTTTAAAAGCTGTGTATGTTTGACTGAAGTCTCTGATTTGCTGTGGCGCTATCTAAGTAAAATTCCTGCTGTTTTCAAAAGTCAACTGATTTATCCTTTAACTGCTCGTGTCATGGGGACAAACTATTTTGAACCTGTCATAAAAAGCTTTGTTACATTTTAACGGATAGATGTTAGCTCAGAGGAATCCTTTGGAGTCTTTTTTCCTGTAATTTTCTGGCAGCACTGAAAAAAATGGTAGATGTAGTGTGAAGGTTAAGTGATTTATGTATATGCACAGTAGTTATTACATTCTTTGTAATCTCTTTGAGGCTAATAGGAGAATGCCAAGTCAATATACTTCTTATTGTTCAATAGCAGTGATTGTTGGTGCACAGTTTCTAAGTGAACTGTGCTGTGCTTAGGTACACGTAGTGATGTAGGATGCATAACTGTAAAGGCACTGGAATACACATTGCAGAGCTGCCAGTGGTGAAGACCCAACATTAGAAAACCTCATTTCTTCTCTGAACGTGGCAATGTTTGACCTGCGCTGTATTTGTATAGTAGCTTGTAACTTCCATTAAAACTGCTTGTGCAAGAGCCTGTCTTGGAAGTCAAAGCCAGCAAACTGTGTTCTGTTTTCTCTGTAAGCTGCCAACTGATCTTTTTTCTTCATAACACCGCTGCTTTTTTAGAACCTTTACCTCTGTCAGCCTGCCTTGAAAGCCTGCTGCTCTCATAGTTTCCTGGTATTTTTAGTTTTACTGTGCAGCTGTAAAACTCTTTTGAGCCTTGAGAGCAAATGTTTATATGCATGGTAAGTGGAGATTATTTTTGTGCTCTCAGAGCCTTTTTTTCCTGTTGCTTATGTCTCCCTGCCGTTGCTTGTCTTGATTTGAAAAATCTGACTTTGGATACTGTCAGAAGCTAAAATTAGTGTGCTTACTGCTGTGGCCCTGGGGGTGGTTTCCAGTTAACTAATAGTTTTCCACAAAAACTTGAGTGCATGCAAAGTGACTCTGACTGCAGGAGGAAGTCTGATCCGTCTGAGCAGGAAGGGTGCAGTGTGTCCTGTTTAATACTCCTTCAGCTGGAGATTTTTAGCCAACTATCAGCACCTGAAGGCTAGAATAAGAAATATTGAGGGTTGAATAGGTTTGTTTCACGCATTTTGAGTCAAAACTGAAGTCGAAATATCTTCTGACTTGTGTTTCCCCTTGCTCTGGGATTCTGAAGTCTATTTCACTATAATCTTAGTGCTGTTGAGTGACTTGCAAAAATACACATAAGAAAAAGTGAAAACAGCTAACAAAGGATGAGGAATTAAAAACTACCAAGGGTGCATTATAAGCAAATACTAGTTATGTGGAAGAGTTTCCAGTGAACTCTCGGAGACAATGTAACACTACGTTTACACTCATCCATTTGTTTTTACTGAAGAAAATTATGCCATTAGTAATGCTTATTTTTTGTCTGTTCCTAATCAAAGCAATTTCATTTTTGAAGTTTTCAACATTGTGAAACTATCTAAAGGCCAGCTGTCTATTAGATAGATCACTAAGTGGAAAAAGTGTACTGCAAACTTTCTCTTTACCTTAAGAGAGGAAGTACTCTCCCCAGCTTTAATTTTCCTGTTAGCTAGAATGTGAGTGCAGTCGTGTACAGTGTATGTTAAAGATATGATTTCTGCAAAGAAGTAATTATTCTTCTTCTCTCTAGGAAATACATATAAAGGAACCCATTGAAAAGGAAGTAAATCCTCGTTTACTACCAGGTAATTGTGCTTAGAATTAAATAATAAAAGAATTATATAAGAGTTATTATACGTACACTCATTTGTGTACCATAATTACCCAAGTTACATCCAAGTTGAAGATGGTAAAATACTTGTTTGTGGATTACCTCCATGCAGGTTGAATATTTTAAGTATCTATCTGTGTGGATTATTGAGAATTTATAAAAAGTTGATGTATATTTTGTACCTTCAGCTAAGATGCATGTAGAAAATAGTCCAAACTTCCATTTTGTCCTGTTTCTTTAAGGTGGTTTAGGTTTGTTTTTTTTTACCTTCAAACCGAAGGCCTCGTAGATACTAGTGAATCTAGTAGATACTTAACTTCTATGTGCGCTCTTTCCACTTTTGAGCTACTTTGGCCTTTCCCTATCTCATTCATTCTATAAGTCTTCTAAAATTTACATTTGTTTGAAAATACAATCAGTGTTTTCCATGGTTAGGAAAGACGAGAATGCTAAGACAGAACACAAGTGAAAGCTTAATGTAGTATTGTTCTGTCACGTTTTCTTTCTAGAAAAGAGTAGTCTAAATGTCTGCACTTATTAAAACCTGCTTTGATTTTAAACTTAAAGTTGTGTAGCTGCTAACTTGGAGATTAAAACTTCACTAAACATTTTTGTAACTTGTTTGAGAACTTTAAAATAGTGTGGGATGTGTAAAATAAAGATTTCCAGTAAAGGCTGTGGAAAACTAGCTGTGTGAATGCTGTAATAATTAACTCAGATTTTTTCAGCGTTATTGAAGTTTAGTGGTGTGGAAAACTGCGAGTTTTCAGTTAGCTCATTGACTGTATTAACTGCTCTTTACTGGGGTTTGGGTTTTGTTTTTCAAATATACAAATGTGTGGTGGCTCTTTATTCTTCAGCTACTAGGCCATGGTCAAGATGCTTCTCATTACAAAATATGCTGTGTTCAGCTGAACCACATTTGGTTCATCTTTAGTTGTGTTAGTAACCTGAGAGACTCTCTGGGTACTGATTGCAAGAGCTTCCTATTATTCTTTCTGTAAGTACTTAAATATCTTCAGGCATACAGTTACAAGAAGCTGCAAAGGAAGTAAATGCTAATTTTAAGATGTACTGAAATAATGGTACATATCAGTTGTTACAAGTTAATGTTTGTTTTATACAGGTGAACAGCTGCTTTGTGAGGCAAGCACAGTATATAAGTACATACAAGAAGATGGATCAAATCGTGGCACTTACGGAAAACTTGTGTGCACAAACTTCAAGATTGCTTTCCTTGATGACGATTCTACTTCAGATGATAATGTAGGAAGACAAGTCTTCTTATTATGACCAAACAGACTCTGAAGAAGTATAGTCTCTTTGACTAAATAAATTTGCTTTTCCTTTATATAAGAATGAATATATATTTATATGAAGTTTTAATGGTGCTAGACTTGTGTTAATCAGTCTGCATCTATTTGATCTATACATATCCTGCCTCAAGCTCAGACTACTTCAGTGAAAGTATTTGAAGTTTGTATATGGATATTTATAACTAGATGTAGTTTAAGTTTTTATTTTGTGAATCAGTAATTATGTTTAAGCTTAAGTTAAAAGAACAGAATGGTTTGAAAGCTAAATCTACAATTAGTTTAAATCTTACTGCTTGGGAAGTAGCAACTGCAGAAGTGTCAACATCAAACATATTTCTTTCTAATGCTGTGTAACATTGGGCTTGAATTTGGGTTGCATCTACAGAACCATTTTGCAGTTCCAAAAGACTGGGTAGGCCAAAATACAGTGGAAATCCTCAAAATAACTGCTGTGTAGCTCAGTAAAGCTCTGCGTTATTCCACTCAGGGACAAATGTCAGCTACAAAGATTTCAAGCTGACGAATGTTTTAAAAACTAAAACATTCCCAGTTCTTAGAAATAACTTGTCTAGTTTCCTTTTCTTTGGTATTCAAATTGAGTCCTCAAAGAGGGGTATTAGTGCAACGCTTCTTCAGGTATGCTGGGGCATGTGAACCTGGTCCATTTAGGTGTTGCAAGTGTAGGAAGAACTAATATGTGGCTCTTAGGAGTCCCAGATCAACTTGAAAGTGAGTGAGATGTGTTGATTGCAGTCAGATATTTGGGGAACAAAGTTTCAGGGAATTTAATATTGAAAACTAAGGCTTCTAAAGCAAAATACGAGGTTTTTCAAAGCTTCTGAAAGGAATTTGGACAAAGCTGGACAGCCATTCCCACAGATCCCATGAGATATATTCTAAACATGGCAGTGACCTTGCTAATTTCTGTTCTCAGCTTGTTAAATCCTGGATTTATAACAAGCTGAGTCAGCAAGTATTTCTCAGTGTAAGTTTATTGTTAGTCACCTATTCCAGAGTAGTGCAGACCTGGAAATAGTTTGAATGAGCTGACTTTGTTCGCAGCTATATGTTATTTGCTCATGTACTGTACACAAGCCTTCTGGCACTAGTGTTTTGTGGCATCACTCAAGCTCTTTTTGAATCCTCTGAATTTGTGGAAGGTGAAGGGAGCCTGACAAAATTGGCTTGTGTGACTTTATTTTGCCTAGTGATAAGTCCAATTCTTATGTTGGAATAAGTGTCTTGAGAATACTTGGGATATGCATTCTTTTAAGACACTTTCTGTTTCCTGCCAGTTTCCCACAGCAAGGAAACTTTTCATAAAAGAGCTTGGATTACATAAAGTTCGTGTATTTCCTGTTTACAGCAGTGATTCTGGTTTAAAATGCGACCTTCAGTAGAAATGTGTGCTTCAAAGTTACTTGGAAAGTAAGAATGATTGTAGACATGGTAGAAACTTAAACATAATCTTCAGCTTATATACCATGCCTGTGTAACTTATGTCTATCTGTATTTTAAGAGCTGTTTCGTGTTTTGTCTTACACAGCTTACAAAAATAAGAGTGAAACTGGTATTGCAGTCTGTGCCAACTACACACTTTACTTGTGAGAAGTGCTAGTTCTTAGTAGTGCAGGATTTCTGAGATTTTTTTCTTGTGTCCTAGGAGCCACAACTTAAGAATAAGATCATTGGAGAAAATGACATAACTCTGCAATGTGTAGATCAAATCTATGGAGGTAGGTCAGCTCTTGATTTAATGTGTGTAAATGCCTTCTAATTCTTGTTCTGTACATATCGTTTTTAGAAAATGAATGGAGTTCCTACTTTCAAGACTAGGTTGGGTAATCTGGTTTATTTTAATGATGAAATGACAGATAGAAAATCTGCAAGATCCAGTTCCATCCCTCATGCTTGTCTGCCCTAAACAAAATGTAGATTAATCAGTTTCTTCAAAATGCATTTATTTGTGGTGAAAAATATACAAAGTCTCTGATTAAAATTGTACAAATATCTTATTCTATGTGTCAACTATTTCCCATAAATATGAAGTTAGAAATTGATTTAAGCAATTGCATTGTAGAGTAGTACAGGTCTGTAATTCCTGAACGCCTTTTGTTTGTACCTAAGGGAACTTTGTTTGTTGAGACTCTTGATTTCTTCAAAATGTCAAAAGTGTTAAAAAATGAGCTTTTACTTTACAAGTCAAAGTGATGTTTTGCAGCAGAGCTTATAGGTATGTCTATGTCACTTAAAAAAAAAAAAGTAGGCACGAGACTAGTAATTTGTAAGCAGACTCTACTGAGCAGCCTGATTTTGGATTAGTGTTCAGAGTATTTACAGACAGTGTGTGGATTGGTGAAGGAGTAGGTGAGGGAGAATATTGGTGCGTTGTTATTAAAGCGTTTGGTTTTATTTCCAGTGGCCTTGCTGATAGTACTGGAATCATAGAATCACTAAGATTGGAAAAAACCCCCAGGATCATCCAGTCCAACCATCCACCTATCACCAGCAGTACTCACTAGACCATATCTCTCAACATAAAGTCCAATCATTCCTGGAATACCTTCAGGGTCGGTGACTGCACCACCTCCCTGAGCAGCCCATTCCACTGCCTGACTGCTCTTTCAGACAAGTAGCATTTCCTAATGCCCAGCCTAAATCTCCCATGGTGCAGCTTGAAGCCATTCCCTCCAGTTCTATCACCAGTTTCATGAGAGAAGAGCCTGACCCCCAGCTCACTACAGCCTCCCTTCAGGTAGTCATAGAGAGCAGTGAGGTCTCCCCTGAGCCTCCTCTTCTCCACACGGAACAATCCCAGCTCCTTCAGCTGCTCCTCATAAGCCCTGTGCTCCAGACCCCTCACCAGCTCTGTTGCCTTTCTTTGAACCTGCTCCAGGGCCTCAATGTCTGTCTTGCAGTGAGGGTCCCAAAACTGGACACAGTACTGGAGGTGCTGAGTACTGGCTGGCAAACCTGCTGGCAACACCATTTCTGATGCAAGCCAGGATGCCATTGGCCTTCTTGGCCACCTGGGCACACTGCTGGCTCCTGTTCAGCCCAGCATCAATCGATAGCCCCAGGTCCATTTCCTCTATACAGTCTTCAGCTGCTCCACCCCAAGCCTGCAGTGTTGCCTGGGGTTGTTGTGGCCAAAGTGCAGGACCTGGCATTTGGCCTTCCCTTTGGCTTCAGCCCAGCTATCCAGCCTGTCCAGATCCCTCTGCAGGGCCTCGCTGCCCCCAGGCCGATTGACACTTCCTGCAACTTGGTGTCATCCGCATGCTTACTGAGGGTGCACTCAGTGCCGTCATCCAGGTCACCAATAAAGACATGGAAGAGCACAGCACCGACCTGGGGCACACCACTCATTACAGGTCGCCAGCTGGATTCAGCTCCATTCACTCTCTGGGCCCGGCCTTCCAGCCAGTTCCTTACCCAGCCAGGAGCGTACCTGTCCAAGTCACGGGCTGCCAGCTTCTGCAGGAGAATAGTGTGGGAGGCAGTGTCAAAGGCCTTGCAGAAGTCGAGGTAGACTACATCAGCAGCTTTTCCCTCGTCTACCAGACGGGTCACTCGATCATAGAAGGAGATCAGGTTGGTCAAGCAGAACCTGCCCTTCTGAGCCCAGGCTGGCTAGGTCTGATCCCCCGGTTGTCCCGCACATGCGTGTGATCTCCCTCAAGACAATCTGCTCCATAACCTTCCCTGGCACATAGGTCATGGTAACAGGCCTGTAGTTCCCCAGATCCTCCTTACAACCCTTCTTGTAGATGGGATCACACTGGCAAGCCTCCAGTCTTCTGGGACCTCACCAGTCAACAAGGAGCGCTGATAGATAATGGCAAGCGGCTCGGCTCTTACCTCTGCCAGTTCCCTCAGCTCTCTGGGTGAATCCCATCCGGCCCCATGGACTTGTGACAGTCCAGCTGGAGTAGTAGGTCTGTGACTGCGTCCTCCCGAATTGCAGGGAGTTCTGCCTGCACCCCAGCCGAGACTACCAGGTCAGAGAGTGGAGCACCCTGAGGATAACTGGTGTGACCTTTAAAGACAGACGTAAAGAAGGCATTCACAACCTCTGCCTTTTCCTTGTCCTCAGTGGTCACATTCCCAGCCTCATCCAGTGAAGAATGGAGATTCTCCTTAGTCCTTCTCTTACTGTTGATGTATTTGTAAAAGAGCTTCTTGTTCCTTTTTACCACAGTGGCCAAGTTGAGTTCAAGCTGGGCTTTTGCCTTTCTGATTTTGTCTCTGCACATCTTAACAACTTTGTATTCTTTCTGAGCTGCCCATCCTTTCTTCCACAGGAGGTAGATTCTCTTTCTTTCCTGGAACTCAAGAATAGCTCTATTCTTGAGGCTCCAGGAGAAAAAGAGAATTGAAGATGCAAAAATACATATTCACAAAAGGAAGTGAACAAAGGGCTGTCTTGAGGGATTTGTTATGGTTTAAAATAAACAATTTTAAAATAAGGTTAACTAACACAGTGGTTTAACTCTCAAGCAAAACTACCAAATTATTCTTCATGTATTTCAAAACTGAACTTATGCTGTCAGAATGAACAAAAATAAACACTGAGCAGATGGTTTAGCTGTAAGTCCAGTTCCTACCTTGTAGCAAGTAATGTTTGATGAGTGCATCAACCCACAGCTTTCAATATTGTTGTAGCTTGCTTGTTTCAAATTGCTGAAACGTGGGGTTGAATTAGTTTCTCAGATTTTGCATGGGCAAGTAGGGATAATGTTATTAATTCATGGTACTGTTCTTTTTGATTTTTTTTTTAAAAATCTTGTTGATTTTGCAGTTTATGATGAGAAAAAGAAACTTCTAACTGGACAACTGAGAAAATACCCAGAGAAGCTAATTATCTACTGCAAGGACCTTAGAGTATTTAACTTCTGCCTCAGATACACAAAAGAAGAGGAAGTAAAAAGAGTAAGTACAGGAACTTCATTTGTTCCATTAACCATTTAAGCATGGTTTAGGTATTAGTTTCTTTGTTGGGGATTAGGGAAGGATGAATTTAATTCTAAGAAATCCATTTAAGTTGAAGTGTTTTGTGAGCATTGCCAATTGAGAGAGACTTCTTTAAGCCAGCCTTATTCATTAAACATTTTTAGATACAGCAGTTAAAAAAATAAAATGTAGTTGCACATGAGGATAAATGGAGCTTGAGAGTGGTATGTATAATTAGCTTCAGATCCAACAAACTTGTAAAGCTATTCTGTGCTTATGTGATACTATTTTACAACACCGTGCACTTCAGTCTTGCTAATAGTAAAGCAGTTAGTTTCCTGATAATTTGAGTTTATTTTAAATGCAAAACTAAATGAGTCGATCTATAAATTGAACATGTAGAATGCTTCTCAGGGAGTCAGGTAAGCATATTGTCCTGAACACAAGGGAAGCCCTTCCAGAAATTGCTCTTCAGCTGCTGTAGACAGAACCCATCGAGCAGTTTTGTTTTAAACCTGGGAGAGGGGATTCAAAAGTGATGTTGTTTACACTAACTGTTTAATTAGTCTGGGTGTTAATTTTTGGTCCTTTCCTAGATTGTCAGTGGCATAATTCATCATAGCCAGACTCCTAAGCTGCTTAAACGCTTGTTTTTGTTTTCTTATGCATCAGCTGCCCCGAACAACACAGGTAAATGTTCTTGTATTTTTAGATGGTATCTGTTGCATGCTGTTAGTTCCTAAAGCAGTCTGGGATGCTTAGTAGCTGAGTTTGTACTTGGTTTATGACTCTACCTGATTAGCAGTCTGCCTCTGAAGATTCGTTTGTCATGCATTCTTTCACTTTGTCCTAAAAATCTCAAAATCATCTACAGTTGGTCTTTGTGAATGTCCATGAAGTTGTGCAGAATTTTTGCAAGCAAGATAACATCTTTGGATTGAAAACTGTTATCAGTATTTTCAAATGCTTTTTGTATACATTTCTCCAGGGTGCTCTCATCTGGAACATATTTTGCTTATTTTATTACTCTTTTGTGTAGCATTGCAGCGAACCAAACTTCCTGTTCTTAATTTTTTAAATTATTACAGTTGCAATGGCCACTGACAGAGAATTTCCCCTTTCTCTCTTATTTGCAAGCATTCTACTTTTCCCAGGCAACTACAAAAAAACCCATAGATTCATTTACTGAGATTCCAGTAATTATCTGACTTCCTTTTTGCTGATTTATTACATACCTTTCCCGCTTGATCAAACTTTGCTGAAAAATATAGTAATATTCAAAACTTCAGATAAAAGGTTATCAGTGCACTTCTTAGTATTCAGTGGTTTTATCTTCAATTGAAGCAGTAGCGTTGTTTTAAGTTAACCTGATTCTTGGTGCACCAAAAATACATGCTGCTTTTCCAGAAGAAAGTTTTCCTTGTACCCAAGATGTTAAATGGATACTTATCAAAGTATTTCATGCAATTACAAAATCATTGGATCAGGTGAAACCTTTGGATATCAAGCAGTATGCCTTTCCATCTTCTCCACTCTGCCCTGCACCACTCGAAGTAGGCTCAACTACAGCAAATTCCTCAGAGTTGCATCCAGTTGAGTTTTGAATATCTCTAAGGACAGAATCCACAATTCTGGGGCAACCTATTTCATTATTTGACTGCCCTCATTGTTATGTTTTGGAATTTGCTGCATTCCAACTTGTGCATGCTGCCATATATCATCTCACTGGATACCTCTGAGAGTCTAGCAACAAATTCTTAATTCCTGCTTCTCCCATCTTCCTCATCAGGAGTTTAGATGTGTTGAGATCCCATGGAGTTTTCTATTCTCCAAGCTGAATAATTCCAGCATTCAAGCTCTTATCTCTTGTTTCAACAAACCCTGAGTGGATCTTCAACTGATTTGTACAGTTCCTGTCTTGTACTGACGACCGCAGTGCTGGATACGTTGTTCCAGCAGTGGCCTCTCCAGTTCTGAATTGAGAGGAATAATAGCTCATTCAGTTTGTGGGAAGTGGTTTAATTAATGCAGACAAAAAATACATTGGCTTCCTTTGGTGCAAGGGCACATTGCTGGCTTAGGTAATTCATCTGTAACTGCTATTCAGTTTCAACTACAAACATCAGAAAAAGAGGTTTCTCCAGAAAGAGGCTAAGTAAATGTGGAAGAAACTGGTCTTTATTAGCACTGCAGTTGTATCTTCCGTGGAAGTTCCAGCACCATTACCGTTTCAGTTTTGCAGGATGTTTAATTATGACCAGTGTCCAGAACAATTGACATTACTCCGTAAATTATGCGTCTGTTGAATTAGAATTGTGGCTAAATCGGACTGCTGTTGTAACTGTTGCTGAGGTGCCTAAGTGGAAGCATGGGAAAAGTCTTAGTTGAAATGATTATGGCCAACCGCCGTAATCAATTTCCCATTCTTACTAAATTCCTCAGATGCTGTATTCAGTGTAAAACTCATAGCTGTGATGAAAGAATGAGCGTTAAATGAAATGCGAAATCTGAATTAACATAATTTGTCTGATAGATGGAAGAAACCAAACTGTGATGTTTGATACTCTTGAAGACTGGCGTGATGAGTTGGAGCGAACAAAGGGGAATGTGCAATACAAAGCAGTATCTACCAATGAAGGCTACAAAGTCTCCGAAAAGTAAGCTTGCCATGTCTAATAATGAAATTTAGAAATACATCTCATTCGTGCAGAAAATTAATGCTTGGCATCATAAGGTAGTATTATGCCTGATTTTTAGCATCTGATTTGTATTTTGTGTTATAGTATGCTTTGACCTGGGAGGTTGTTTTATGCAATCCTTGCTCAAGCAGAATTAACTTCCAAATTAAGTTTAATCAGAATAGTTCTGATTATCTCCAAGGATGAAGAGCACCACGTTAAAGTGGAATTGAAATAATGTGGGTCTAGTATCTGTACTTTATCACACTTAACTAGCCAGCATGACACTTGTTAAAAACTCAAATCACATGTAGTTAAGTGGTTTTTTTTTTTAAATTTTTGGGTGGAAAAAAAGTAACTGGTTTAAAGTATATCAGCGAGTGTGCTGGTGGAAATTAAATTATTGCTCCAATAGTGGAAGGTTACAGATGTATATGCATTCCAGTTTAGCTAAAAAGTATGTTTGAGATCTGTACAATACATTGTATACTACTGTTCAACAGTCAAATCCTGTAAAGTTTCATAGATCTTGGAAAGAAAGTCCAATTTTCAAAGTAGAGCTAAATCTTAATTACTCATTCTGGATCTGCTTTGAGACTCAAGATAAGGTTAAATACTTATCATGGCTTGTGTGGGCCTTAAACATAAGTCATATCTTACTGGAATAATATCTACATTGGAAACTCATGATATATTAAATGACATCCTTGAATTGTGACTCGCATGGCTTACAAGATGAAGAAATTGAATTAGTTATCTAATATTACATGGATATGGTTGAAACAGCTAGTAGTGTGAGAACAAAGACTGCCTTAATGATCATTCTTGGATGTTATAATTGAATGTGGGATTTAATTGCAGCCTTAGGAAGCCAGGGTAGTGTTTCAGTGAAAATGAACAGTTCAGGATTGGAAAAAAATATTAACAAGCTGAAAATTTTATTGAGGACAGAATTGTCTATTTGGAAAGATTTTTGTTGCTCTAAGACTGAATACATAATTAGCATGTGGGCTAAAGCACACACCAGCATTAAAGGAGTTTGGAAATTGTTCTGTTCCCAACTGCATGAAACTTTTTTTTTGTCATCTTAGGTTGCCTTTGTATTTTGTTGTTCCCATATGCGTTTCTGAAGAGAGTATTTTGAAGTATGAAGGCAGAGGCATTCCTGTAAGTATATATGCATGTGTGGCTGAGGTCAATAATCATATTGAGATGATAAAATTCAACTAATACTCTGGATGTTAATGCATTCATCTTCAAAATGTGTTTCTAACAGTTCACATTTAGTTTACGTAGCCTATAGTAAAGGAAATAGATTTTGGAAAGAGAGGTGCACGAAGTGTTCTGTATTCCCTTGAATGGTGTGAAACAAAGAACGTAATCTGCTGATTCACAGACCTGTTTACTTATATCAAATATCTAACATCCTATACTCTGCGCGTACTGTTCACTTGTGTTTCCATCAGCCTGTGTCTCATGAGACTGAGTGCTGACTGTTACCCAGCTGGGGCAGGATGTAGGGCTGGAAATGCATTTTGGATATAGAGGTGAAGACCTGCATGTGCAGGTATAGTTGAACAGCACAGCTAGCCAGTTTGAGTACTGGTAAATAGTATGTCTGTAACAGTGCAGCATTTCTACAAGGCCAGTAGGGGGAAAGAAAAATCAAGTAATTCTGCCAGTCTCAACAGAAAATGAAACTATATATAAATATAAATTATATTCTACTACCTGTAGCTGGATTTGGTTTCCTGGCTTGCACCACTCTTGAAGAACTGGTAAGACAGAATGCAGACAAGAAGCAAAGTAACCTCACTAGGGATATTTGACCTTAGTTGCTGAGTGTCTATCAAATTTGCCAATTAAAAACATGTATACTTATACTCTTAATCAGTTCATGAAAATAGTTCTGTCCTGTCTAATCTTTACTTTCTGATAGTGAAGATCAAAATAATTTAAATTACTTGCCTTCATTTGACCAGACAATATAAAGAAGCTTTTTATTGCACTTTGCATTGGTTAGAAGCTTAGTAGAATTCTTGTTCTTATTTCAAATCCTCTATGGGAAGTTTGTGTTCAAAATATCTTGGCTATATCTACTCTGATGGGACTTGAGAAGGTGTATAGGGAAGTGAGAAGCTTTGAGGACTGACCTCTTGTAAAGAATACTTGTAACAGTGCAGTTTGTTTTATGAGGGCTGCTCCAAAAGTAATGCCTCCTATTTGATTCTGTCTGCCCACAGTGTCAGAGACAGTTGTTGGGAGTATGACTGTAGAGACTGAGCCTTCCCAGCTAATATTGCTTTATGTCTTGTTGCCATGCCACTGATGGCAGCGAAGGTCAGATGCCATTTTGTCAGGCTGCCAGTGGAAGTGCATATGAAGCAAAGGTGTGTCATCGAATTCCTCCATGTGGGGAAAAATTGCAGCCATCGATGTTCATTTGCACTCGCTGAACGTTTGTGGACACCAAACGTTGGATGACAGCACAGTGAAGCCGCAGTGGTGCCTTTTAGCGATGGTGACAGCACAGTGGGTCACTCCCCTGGTGCAGAGTTTTAAGTGTGGCATGCATGCTTTTATTCATCACTTGTGAAATGCATAGCTAATGGTGGTGACTACATAGAAAAATGTGTTTTGTAGCTGAAAATTTGTTCTATTAATTAGTGTTATTGTGCTCTTTGTAACTTGCAATTCCTGTGAAAATAAGTAGGCATCACTTTTCTGTGTGCTGCACAACCTGTGTAGCTGTGGAGCACATGTTTAATGTTTCATGGGCTTAGTTACTCTTTACATACAGTTCATGTGGAAAACCATGAGAGTGTATATATTGTGAGTTATTTTGTGGCTTAACTACTAGAAAAATACTACTATTCCTGATGACTGTTGAGTTATTTACAAGAGCCATCTTTAGCAGATCTTCCAATGTAAATAGCATACTGAGGCATGTAATTGGGATGTAAATAGAGAAGAACTTTGCTATTACTGAATTGTGAATACATAAAACATTCAACAAAGCACAGCGTAAAGAAATTTCCTGTAATGACTCAGTCAGCTACTTTGTATGAAATGGTTTATCAACTTCTATCACAGTAAATGTCTTTCTGCAGATTTGGTGTTGGTCTTGCCATAATGGTGCTGCTCTTCTCAAAATGTCTGCATTTCCCAAAGAACAGGATGACAGCACTTCACAAATGCAAAAAGCCTTCTTGGATGGGTCAGTAATAGCTATTCTGTCCACAACACTTTGCTTGGTATGGACCTTGCTTCTCTTTTTCCATATATGCCATATCTTTAAGCTTGCACCCATCAGAGCTAGAACTAAAAGTAGTTTACTGTAGTGAAATGGGTTTAAGTCCTTGGTCTAATAGCATCCCTGGTCAGTTGTGCAGGACTGTAATGTCATTACAGACTTATTTGCAGAAATATATAATACCAGACTAATCTCTGTACAAACCATCCTTCTTAAGTAAAGCAGTGCCAACTCTGTAGTTCTTAACTACAGTAGTAGTATCATTAATTAATGTTTGCAAGTGAATGAGTCCAAACTCTTCATCTCTAAACATGAATTTTTTTAGTTGAAGTTAATCTTTGTAAAATCAGCTGTCTTCTCAACTGGTTTGTAGTAGTTCACTACAAATGTGTTGGTAAGACTTTTTTTTTTAAGCTGAATTAGCGAGTTGGTGCAGCTCAGCAGTTTGAAAAATGTGAAAGCTGAGATAAAGAGAAGAACACAGATGCCTGCTGATGACTTGCTGCTTCCCTACACCCGCTTTTTTTTTTTTTTTTTTTAACTTATTTGGTGTCCTGGAGAGAACTTACCTAATAATTTGCTCCTAAGAGGTGAAGCCAAGTCAGTGTATATTATCTGCTTCACCACTAGCCACTTGTTTGCCATAGATGGGATAGTTAATCAGAGAACTAACAGATAGTAACTTAATTTGGCTCTTTATTTTTAAATACAAGAAGTTCTTAATTATATTTCCATGAGAGAGGCTTCTGACCCTTCCTACAGATTCTCAAGCATTTCCTTCTGAAATGGGGAAGTTTGTGTGTTGTGGCTCTTAATGCTGTTTCATAATGTGGAAGTAAAGCTAACAGTAAGCACTAATAAAGTATCTACTGATATTCTGATCCTTATCTGTGGATTCTGAACTTGTGGGCAGTATTGGTGTTTATGTATTTTTGCTATGGAATGGAGTACTGGTAGTTTACCACTAATATTTCAAAATACAGGTGCAAGATGTCCATAAGGATGTGTTAACGTGTCACTGTAATGGGAATCTTAACTAAGTCACACAGCAGATGTATGTAATTGACAGCATATTTTATTGGAAAGGTTTTAGAGCCGAATATCCTGCCACTAATCGTTTATTTCAGTTTGGAAGAATTGTCATAATTGACAAGTTAATGCTTTTGCTTGATGCTCTTCTGCTCTGATGCATCCTCTAGTAGATCTGGTGACCTACATTTCTCAAAGGTACTCCTGTAATTCTTATTTAAAGCAGTCTTCTGTTTTACAACAACCAGGAAACAAAATACTGTCCTGTGCTGACCAATTGCCTACAACTTCTGAATTATAAGCTGCAGCAGCTTTTGCAAAAACTTTACAACAAAAAGTCGGTGTAACAATAGCTATTTACAAAGTCAATGCTTAGTATCTTACTCATACACAAATACACAACCTCTGGAGCGTGAGTGAGAGGGTCCTCTCTGGTTCAAACCAAAGCTTACCTGGCCTAACATTTTTCTCCCCTCCTAGGGGAAAATGCATGTGTATAGAGAAGTACAAGGGAGGGATATACTGTCTTGTTTAAGTTGAAGTAGTTTCTTCTTTTACTCTCATGTCTCATGAACAGATTTGGTAGCTAAGTGCCAGAATGTAACTTGGTAGAAGTAAGGGAAAATTGTGTCTGCTGGGAAATGTGGGTGTTTCTATCCATCCTCTTTCTGGATTTGCCTGTAAATAGTCTTCTATTAAAGTAATTTTGGCATCTGTTGGGAAGACAGTGCCTACTAAGGAAGCAATAGTAAAAATCAAGCAGTCTTTGTAATATTCATAAAGTGCACAAATATGTATGGGCATTACTCTTCTCAGTGTGAGAGGTCAGAGCAGCAAAAATTTTCATAAGCTTGTTGACAAGCTTCCAATCAGTATGTAGAATTTCATGGAGGCCACTAGCTTTTGGGGATCTCTTTCTCTTAGTCTTACAGTGATTTCCCAAACTTATTCATATTAACTTTGTATTTAGTTGGTGCATTATTTGACCTGTGAAGCAGAAGGCTTTAATCTCTTGGTGATTTGATATAGAATCTATAGGACAATTAGAAAACCTCCCTATGAACTCCTGAAGACAGACGACTTATCGAGCAGCCTTCCATCTCTGCAAGAAATCCAGACTGCGTACACAAGATTTAAGCAGCTGTTTCTGATAGGTACGTTGACCTTCAAAGTAGTCCTGTCTCTGAAATCAGTGAACGAATGACAGCGCTGTTCTGTGTCTAATAAAGGTAGCCCTTCTCTTGGTGCCTTATTTTCTGATACTGTTTAAATGCAGACTTATCAGTATGTAGCTAAGGACTGTGCCCATGACTGGCAGGCTAATGGATATCTGTAGTTGTTAGACTTATCTCTTGCTAAGCAGTCACGGTATTTGAAAATCTCCTTAGAAGAGCAGCTTTTACCGAAGTTTAAATGTTCAGTAGTATACATTAGGTGGATTGCAATTGTGACAGACTTCAACTTTCTCTGATACACTGAAATTGAATGTTTGTTAAGATTTTTTTAATCCTTTGGGTTGTATCAAGTACTAGTTTAAATGCTAGCTTTTCCCATAGACTCCTGTTGTTGGACGTAAGCTGACAATCATAGAGGCACTGTATATTTGCAGCATAGCTTTAATACATGATAGCTCTAATGCCTTTTGGTTTTATATGTATATATGTAGAATGTAGTGGAAATTGATTGCAAATTAGTATGGATAATTTCTGGTAAATTTTCTGGAAAGGTTTTTGATACCAAAGAGAAAGGTAGGATATGAGAACTCATCAGAGGTTCATAGTGAATATTTCTTTTTCCTAGAATGTGCTCTCAAAATCCTTCATACTACTTAAGAGCTAAAAACAATGGGTTATAATTTCAATGTAGTTACTACTGTCTTACACGCCTATGAGAAAAAGACCAGCTTAAGTTTAAGACATGTGTCAGGAAACACTGTATGCCTTTTAATCAGAAAGATGTAGGCTTGAAAGAAGCTGAACAAAGCAATAGCTCCCCTTCTTCTTTGCATTTAGCCTAAAGCTTTTGCACTCGATCCCAAACTTGACGGCGCTGCAGCCTTGTTATCTGCAGACGTGAATGAGCTGTTCAGCTTGTCATTCTTGTCTGATGTACTTCAATCAATATGAACTACTGATTGTCAGAATCCTAGCAGCATCAAGCCACAAAACTGGAAAACCAAGAGCAAACCCAAAGTAAATTATTTCTGAGAGTAGTTCCACACTGCGTGTTTGAAAAGTTCTGGATTTTTGGTTCTGAAACACTTACCTGAAAGACTTTCTAGCTAAATAGCTGACATATCATACTCAGTCTTCAAAGAAGCCAGAGCAATGCTCTTAAGTGTCTCCACATTCTTATACTTTGTGTAACTTGTGATAAACAGGAACTGAACTCGAACTCTAAGTACATGATACTTCAATGGATTACTCATGGAAATTAGAAAAATTCTTTTAATCAAGAAAAAAGCACAGATTTTACTGTTCCTTCATAGCTAGCCTGTCATCTTTTAAATGATGCAGTATTCTTTTGAAATTCAAGTTTGAGACAACAGTGATAAAATGTATAGTCAATTCTTGCTGGTAGAGCTAAGATAACAGTGTTTGTTATATTCTTCATCGAAAAATATGCATAAAATTAATATTCAAATCCATAACAAAATGCAGAAGTGCAATATTAAACAGTATTTAGCTACAACTTCTGGTCTATCTGCCTGGTTTTCAAATCTAAGTTAATCACTTTTCAATTGAACACACAATCTTCTATGTGTAGCAGCTGCACAGAAAAAGAAACATTCAACAATTGAAGTATTGAATAAATATCATTGGGCAACACTGTTTAGGCTGCTAGTTGATCTTCTGAATGCATTTCACTCTTCTGGAGTGTTCACCATGCATTCTGCACCTGCAAACCAGTACTTAACTGCAAGACCACTACACCAGTAGTGGTGTACATTGGTGATAATAGCTGAGTGAACTTGATTCTGGAAGGATCTGCCTTTGAGTTTGCATTATAAAATATGCTCTAACTTCCATCTGGGCTCTCACCTCAAAGTAATGCTGCCTGATTTCAGTAGCACTGTCTCCAGGCAATGCGTATAGTTCACCAGTGAAGTAATTCCTGCTGCCCTTTGTTGACAGCTTTGCACTAACAGATGTCCTTTTTGGAGTTGATGCACCACTGTCTTTTTTTTTTCTTTCCCTTCCACTTCTTTTTTTGCCTTTGCCTTCAGTAGGTTCCTATTCAACATCAGGATCTTCATCTTTCAAGGTCAGATGAGATGAAGTGCTGTAAATTGAACATAAATGCCTAGTTTCCAGAGTTATAGGATCGAAGTATTCTCCTGCCACAACTTTGCAAACTCATACTCAAATTTTCATATACTTGGCTTCTGATCTTATCATGTATGTTCTGAAGCTTTAGTATAGTCCATCACCATTCATTTCCATGGCATTACTACTCTAGAGCAAGCCAAATAACATTGGCTTTTCTTTATTCTATTGCTTTATCAACTTTGCTGTTTTCTTTGATTGTTCTCCAGTGTTATGCAGTGTCAAAGCTCTGGCCTGGCTCGTCCTGGTTCCATGACTGATGGGATGGAGGGACCCACAGACCCATGCCTTAGGAGAGGGGGAAGAGGGGTAGGGAAAAGGTAGGGAGATGGGCCTAAAAACAAAACAGTGGCAACGATCTAAGGGAGAAAACTAACTCACTAAATACAATAGCAGAATGCAAGATAACACAATATAGTACAAAATAATTGGAATTGAAGCTAATAAATAAAGTGAGAGAGTGTCCAAAACCTAGGGCCCTAATGTAATGCTGAAGGCGAGACAGCCAGGGAGCACACAGTGCAGAGGTGAGCAGTGACAGAAGGGGCAGTCTCGTGACTCGTGAGCAGTTTAATCTTTCTCTCTGAATGGAAAATGGAAATGTAACAGTTGTGGGATTTGTAGTTCTTCTCTTCTGAGAAAAGTATACTCAGAACCACTGACAATCCACAGACGTGGAGCATTAACTCTTTAACTCCCAGTGCCATGCATGATGTTACCATGTGGAATACCAGTCACAAAAATCATAAAACCATGATGTGATTATCAACAACTGGACACGCTGCCAAGTCTATCTCTGAATCTTTTATGCACTGGCAAAAGCTTTGCAGCTTGGAATACATGCCTTATCTGGGAGAAGCCCACTATTAAACAAAGAATATTATCACTTACTCCTGATTTCAGCGCTGTGCAATGCTGAAAACGTTGTGAATTTATTTGTCTGACAACCTGTGAGAATTTGACGGTCCCTTTTATGTCCAGTGACTGTGCATCAAGTCCCAGCAACTCCTCAGAACACTCCAGGGCATTTCTGCATTGGCTAAGCTGATTCTGCAGAACTTTAAGTTTGTGAGCTGCTTGTTGCTGAATTGGTTGTGTTCTCCTCCATCTCATCCATTGCAGGCTAGAGTCTGTCATATTCTTCATCCAACTGGCTGTGCTCAATTAATGATTGCACCAATGATTTTGGAGGCTTTTCCTACCTAGAAAGAGTTGTCAGCTGTTGGATCGGACTGCCCAGGGAGGAGGTGGAGTCACCGTCCCTGGAGGTGCTCATGAGATGTTGAGATGTTGTTCCAAGGGGGACATGGTTTCGTGGAGAAACATTGGTGGCAGTTGGATGGTTGGACTGCAGGATCTTGGTGGTTCTGTGGCCATATAGGCATAGAGAGAGCCTTTCAGTTTCTGAATATTGATTATGCAAAAAATAAAAGCAGTAGAAATTTAGGTTGTGTTTAACTAGCTACAAACATTTTAGTGAGGTTCATAGGAATTATGACTTCCTGATATGACACTGGCCTCTGGTTGATCCTAGCTATTCTCTTTTTTTATGTGCTTTAATGCTGCTTTTTTTTCCTTTTTTTTTTTTTTTTTTTTTTTTTTTTTTTTTTTTTTTTTTTTTTT